>NW_027670145.1:0-66142 GCF_964188305.1 Podarcis bocagei
ACTTTGTCATCTCATATTAGAACCAGTAATTTTTGATAAATTATATTTTAAAGCCCTGTGTACTTTTAAAGGTTCTCTCCTGCACAAGTTCTGTTATGCCGCTGTCAGGATTTCTCTGCATGCTGGTATTGTATATTTACATGGTATAATGAGGGAGGGGCAGATGACAACTAGTTTTGCCTAGTTCATAATGTAATCCTATGTACCTTTAATGAGAAGCAAAATAATTTTTAAAAATATAGTAGGTTCGGTCCAGTGTGTATGTTGGGGCACTCTGTGAACACATTACAGAGAAAGAGAAGCAGCCAGAGTATTCTTATTTTAGTTAGTTGTTCAGGGCTTTGTAGATTGGTACACGAACCTTGTGCAGGAATTTATAGGCAGCTGGTGTATATGTTTTGGCCAAGGTGTGACATCCCACTGTCTCGCACTGCCTCCCACCGTCACCAGTCTATCTGCTGCATCAGTTGGTGTTCCGGGACAATGCCCAAGGCAGTTCTGCATAGCACGTCTCCCAAATTACTGTCGAGCCCTTCCTATAGGTCAGCCTTGCATTATTTGATTGAGCAGGAAGAAGAGGGACAGATGAGGATATGGGAGGAATGTGGAGAGCTCCCATGATGTGCCTGTGAGTATGGAAGAAGGAAAGGAAGGGAAAAGGGATTTGGTTACATTCAGTGGGATCTCCCGCCTCCCCCCCGGAGACTGAATTGAGCCTGCTGCGTGTGGGTTTTTAGGAGGCAAACCAGACCTGCAGTCAGTAGTATAATATCTAGTTATAATATCTAGTCGTATGATTACGAGTTATACTTAAATTATTTTATGTATTAGTGGAGCTGGTGTTGTAGCAGCTTCAAGCGTACCAGTTCCGACTGCATGTTTTCAGTGCTCACTTGTGGAAGAACAATAACAATCCAGCAACTCATCATATAAGAAACTAAGTTGTCAGCAAGAAAAGTAGACCGGAACAGCAGCAGATTGTTACAAAATGATCATCACACAACCTAGGAATTTGTTCCATTTTCTGCATATGTTGTTTAGTTTTATACTCACTAGAATTTGTGTCAGATTTCTTCTTGAACAGCTTGTAATCTCTGCCAGCTTTTGGATGTGCAAACAAGCAGCAACAGAGGAAATGTGGGTGACTCGCATTTCCTCTTTTTGTACTTCCATGTAATATGCAACGTGAGAACTTGTGCACCTTTCCCCTGGTGAGATACTGAAGGCCAAATGTTGAGGAAGAGGCAGAAACCCCCAGTTTGCATATCCCAGAAGAAAAGAGGAAGGGCGAGTGGGGCATGTGTCCTCTCTTGCAGTTTCTGTGTAATGCCTGGAGCTCCCTTTTTTTTTTTTTTTTTTTTTTGGAGTAGCAAGTTTTTATTCTTGGTGTTTTTCAAATCCCTTAATTTTCCAAACTTGGAAGATTTGTGGTATAGAATAAGACTTTGGGCACTAGGGTGGTAGTTTCACAAATACTTATAAGACTTTGGACACAACAGATAAATCATATTCCCTTACAAAAGTCATTCTTTCAAAAAAATAAAATTCAAACCTCCTTCGTGATAGTATGAACATGACATGAGTATGTTAGTATGGGTTTTATATTTTTCTCTGTGTTTGCTTAACAGGTCCATGATGGAATACTCCTGTTCAGTCTTGCTAATTTCCATTAGTTTTCTGCACGGCGAAGCGTTGCGTGGCAATGGGACTGCATCACTTAATGATACAACAACAAGTAAGAAACACTGAATTTTGGGGGTTAGTCTGCGTCAGTACCTTGTTCATATAAATCTTCATTCCTTTGGTTTCAGATGGTGTTTCATGCTTCCTTCTTTAACATTTATAGCACCATGTCACATATCTTATGAAATCAATGTGGGATCAGGCTTGCTTTCTTCTCAACTCATACACGCTGAACATTATCTGTAATATGTATGAGTAATTGACAATTTCCCATTGACAAATATTTTGTTATGATGCTCTACTTTGGAAGCTTCTCTGAGGCTTTTCTACAAAGCGTGTTCTCACTAAAAGAGAGCACGTGTTGCGGATGGGGCCGAACAAAACTCCACTTGGTTGCCAGGCAGTATTAGATTCAAGGGGCCTGGAGCAGATTGGAGGATGGTGTTACTGGGGTAAATTTGATGTTGCCAATTTAGGGGTGGGATCAGTGGTTATTTAAGCAAGGTCCACAGCTTTCTCTTTCTCTTTCGCTGTGGACATCGGATCACATGGAGCACTTGGACTGTCTGGAGGACAGTGATGCAAACTTCTCATTGTCTGGTTACATTTCTTTAATTCCCCCTTCTTTTAATCCTCTTTAGTCCCTTAAATAATTTAATTCCCCTTTTTCCTGTTCAATTTCCCACCCCACCCCTTACCCTGCCCTGTGGGAAGATTCTCCCTGTATCTGTGGCTTGCCTTTCTTTCGCAAAAAGGTTTCCCCCATTTCTCTTGTTGAAATTGTGGGGCTAGTCAGGGCTGTTCTCAGCTTAGCTGGAATCACTTTCGTTCATAGCACCCCGAAGGTTGGCTTTATTTGAGTGTGTGCAGCGCTGTTGGCCAAATTTTAATCTAGCCTTGGGCGGGAGCACTATTTTGAGTTCCTTTAATATTGCTATGAGACTAAGATTCTCAAGAGCAGAGGCATGGAGGCCTATTCGGCCTGGGCATAACTTCCGAGCCTAAGTATGCTACAGGTAGCAGTTAATTGTTAAGTCTCTGACCTCTCTATAAGAATGTACCTGCTTCCAGGCTCAGTTGCTGCTAATGTATATCTGAGGCAGTCAGAGGGCGGCAGAGGCTCTCAGTGCCTCCAATGACTATGAGCACTCTGTATATGCTCTTGAACTATGCTGTTTCTGAACAAGTTTATTTTCTTTAAGTTTGTTTTGCCCTGATAGTGGCGACTGCCATTTTAGAGGCGAGCCATTGTGATTTAGTGGCTAAAGTGTAGGACTAGGACCTGGGAGACAGGGTTCATATCCCCCTCTTAGCCATTGTTATAACAAAACAAAACAAACTGCTCCTTTTGGGCTATTCTGTTGCTGGGTAGTTCGGCCCATTTGTGATAAAAGAACTTTGGGTTTCTTGAAGGGGTGCTTCCCTCTAAAAGGGCAAGCAGGGGTACCTGGACAAGCTGTGGGCTGCCTCAACTCTGCTATTTCACTGGAAACATTTATGCCTGGCCTGGCAGGTGATCCTAGGGCTTTGCCCTAGAATTCGATGGCCTGGAAGCGTTTCCGGCCTGAATAGTGTCCCCATGTGGTCCATGAAGCATTGGTTTCACCAGTTCCTTACATTGTTTAGTTTTTGCGGACTATGACTGGGCTTTTGCAAATGCCTCAAGAGCTTGCCTCTCCTGCAGGGGATGACTTGTGGACGCCCCAGGTGTCTTCTTCCAGAAGGAAGCATCTTCGAAGGCTGCAATCCAGGAGGAGGGCAAAGAGGAGCAGGGATCATGATTCAGACATCACCTTGGACCTCTACAGGGGTCAGGGTGAGGCTGTCCCGGGTCTTTAGGGATCATCCTGGATAGCTCAGCTGGTCAGCGCATAGTGCCGGTAATGCCTAGGTTGCAGGATTGGTCCCTATATGGGACAGCTGCATGCTCCCCCATTGCTCTACCTGGACACTTAGGTCCAGTGTCGAGGGCCTTTTGGTGGTTCCCTCACTGCGAGGGATGTAACAGGCGCCACGTTTGCAATATGCAAGCGGGAGAAAGCACCTTTGTGTGCCCGCACTGCAGTTTGCTCTGTGCGTTGCAGGGCACAGCGCTGCACGGGCTGCATTTGCATTGCATTGCGTGAGAGATTTGCATTTGCATTGCACAGAGGTTGTGCGCATTGCACAGAGGGTGTGAGTGCATTGCACAGAGGGTGTGTGTGCATTGCACAGAGTGTGTGTGCATTGCACGGAGGGTGTAGTGGCATTTGCACAGAGTGTGTGTGGTTTGGTTTTTGTTTTTGTTTTTTGTTTTGCATTGCACAGAGAGTGCATTGCACGGAGTGTGTAGTTGCATTGAACAGAGGGTGTGTGCAGTGCACGGAGTGTGTAGTTGCATTGCATGGAGGGTAGTTGCATTGCACGGAGTGCGTTTTTGCATTGTACGGAGTGTGTAGTTGCATTGAACGGAGTGTGTAGTTGCATTGCATGAAGTGTGTAGTTGCATTGCATGGAGTGTGTAGTTGCATTGCACAGAGTGGGTAGTTGCATTGCATGGAGGGTAGTTGCATTGCATGGAGTGCGTTTTTGCATTGCACAGAGTGCGTTTTTGCACTGAGTGTGTAGTTGCATTGAACGGAGTGTGTAGCTGCATCGCACGGAGTATAGTTGCATTGCATGGATTATGTGAGCACTGCACGGAGTGTGTTTTTGCATTGCACAGTGTGTGTCTGAAAAGGAAGCTGGCTCGGCGGCAGTTTTGTCGGGACTTTTTTTAGCGGTTCTGGCCAGCGTCGGCCCTGTAAATTTACGTATTATGATGGCAGCACAAGATGCCCCCTGCCCAAGCGGGGCTGGAAGCTGGCAAGCAATACCTCAATACTTGCCCATATTCCCATTTTATTTAGGGATCCAGTTGGATATCGTTGCTAAAACATACCACTTGCCTATGGAGAAGCTGTCTGCCTTGAAGGAAGTTATTTTGTAATACTTCCTCTGTAGCAAGTGATGCTTCATCAGATCCGATCTTGCTGGGTCACTTAATTAATCTTGCATGCAGAGTGGTTGCCCCAGGCCGCCCCTTCCCTTCCCACTAGGCCAGGCTGCCTGCGGCCTGAGGTCCCCTTACCTTTCTCATGCAATGGGATCTCATGCAACGGTTGCAATTCCTATATGTATGCAATAGTAGTTGGCCATGGCAGGATACTTGCACAGGGATTTTTCAGGTTCATGCTGATGCTGCTGGATCTTTGCCCTTTGGTTTTTTATTTCAGGGGCTGCTGGTGTGCAAAGCCATGGCCTCAAGCCCGGTATGGTGAGGCAATCATGTGACCTAACTTTTGAGTTTTCCCCATTGTAGTAGCAGTTCACATGTGGCCCGAGGAGTTCAGTGACCATCGGATCTGCTTTTGGTCTGATAACCAGGTAGTGGTGAGCGTCTTGGCTAAACAGTTCTCACGCTCCAGCAGAGTCTCCGCCCCTCCGCTCATGCTTTTGAGCTGCACCGCTTAAGGTTTAATATTGTGCTTTCTGCTCTCCTGATTACGGGATCCTCTAATGATGTCTCTGACACTCTATCCCATTTTCAGATGGAGCGCTTCAGATCCTGGGCTCCAGACTCAGCTATTGCCAGACTTTTCCAGACCACCTGTGGCATGTTGACAACAATTAGTAATTACAGAGAGCAGCAGCTTCCATTTCCCCTTCTGCTTTTAGCTCTTATGGGAAGGCCTGGATGGATTTCTTAGCCTTAAGCTGGCAGTCCTCGGCCATTCAGATGAACTGGCCCCCATCCTCTGAGCAGATCCTGCAGTATTTGGTCCACCTGCCGCAGATTGGGCGTCCTGTTATAACTATAAGAATTCAGTCCGCTGCAATGTCTGTTATACTGAAGCTTTATTTTTCAGAGACCCTTGCATAAAGTTTGTAATGTGCAGGGCCTTGGAAGGTTGGAATAGGCTCCAACCTCATAGGACAGTGGGCAGGAAGTCGGTCAATTTTACCTATGCAGGATCTGCAACAAGTTAAAACTTTTCTGCTGGTAAAAGATCAAGGCGAGACTCCTTTCAGTATTCCATTGCATTTTGGGCACTGAGGGTTGGGGAAATGGTTGTTGGAGCCAGCACAGGGCTGAGAGTCTGGAGGCTTATTGCTTCAGGACTTTTCCTTATCTGCTTTGGAGCTTGTCATTAGAGTTGGGAACTCTAAAACAGACTTAGTGGGCAGGAGTGCCACAATCAGGCTTCCCATTACACATGAGGAGGGCCCTTGCACGGTTATGGATACCAGAAAAAATTGGCTTTTCATTCCCCTGGGGGCTGGCCCACTCCTAGTGCATGAACATGGGTTCCCGTTAGCCAGGCATTAATGTGCTTACGCCGTGCACCAGTTATTACGGCCTGCGGCTTGCCTACCACTGAACACGCCTCATTCCTTCCGAATAGGGCTGCTGCAACGGCTGCACACTGGGGGCCTGTCTGTAGACAGGATTGTGAATACGGGTCATTGGAAGTCTGACGCTGACAAGGGTTATATCAGGAAGTGTCACAATGATGTCTGTGCTGATGCTTGTCTGTTATTTCCTTTTCTCATAGGAGCAGCGGTGCACATTTGGGCCACAGCATTGTACACTGGGCTGGCAAGCGCGCTGACAAGTCTGGACTGGGGCGCCATCTCAGTCTTCCTGCCCATGTGGACATATACTGGATGTCCAGATGGGGAATGCTTTGGGAGGAGGTCCTTCCTTTGGTGCGGTCGAGTGTGACCTGTGCAGGTCCTCCCGCAGGGCTGGTGGTACAGCTGGGCAAGAATGATTTGCTGTCTTCCTCCAGCATAAGTTTGCATTCCTGCATGCAAGAGGGCTTGGATTGAGTTGATGGCAGCTCTCCCTGGACTCAAAATAATTTAAGGCATTTGGTTCAAGGTGGTCTGGAGGGGGGGTTGGAGCACCTGTCCCCTCCAATGCGCAAAGATATTCCATTACAGGAAACCAAGGATTTGCCATGCTTTGTCAACCCCTTTCGAGGGGTAGGGCCACGCAAGAGTCCCTGGGAGCATTTGGGGTGAGCTTGAGTCTGATCCTGGTTCATTGCTCCCCCACGCTGTTTACTTGTACTGACGATATGGTGGGGCCCAGTCGTCAGTGCTGCCCTGCTGAGGTCAGGTGCAGCTAGTCGGGAACCAATGCCTAGACAAACTACCACCGAGCAGGCCAGAAAGCATGTTAATATGGCGGTGGAAAATAAAATAAATAAAGTAAATCAAATCAAATAAATAACATATAAAATAAAATAAAAAATAAAATAAAATAGGTCCTTGCTTTAGGTGGTTCTGTGATATTGCACCCTGCTATTTTCTTCAAGACTGTTCCCCTCTTTGGGGCAGATGGGGGGTGCATCTTTCCCCTATGGGGAACGACACCTGGCGGGATGCGATTGCCTTGGGATTCATTGCTCCCCCACAATGTTGCTGGTACTGACGATATGGTGGGGCCCAGTCGTCAGTGCTGCCCTGCTGAGGTCAGGTGCAGCTAGTCAGGAACCAGTGCCTAGACAAACTACCACCAAAGAGGCCGGGAAGCATGTTAATAAGGAAGTGTAAAATAAAATAAAATAATAATAAAATAAAATAAAAATAATAAAGTAAAGTAGGCTTTGCTTCAGGTGGTTCCATGATTTTGCACCCTGTGATTACCTTCAAGGCTGCTGCCAGCTTTAGGGTGAATATTTCCCCTATAGGGAACGACACCTGGTTGGCTATGGTTGCTTTGGGATTGAAGGAAGGGTTGCATTTGTGAGTGGTTTGGCGGTGAGCTAAGGCTCTGTGGCGGTTAGGCATTGGTTAAATTGGTTGGTGGAGGGGTATGGATTGGCTGTGCCTGCCCCTCCAATGCTGCTGCTGATGGGTATTCCGTTAAAGGAATTCTGGGGCTTACCATCCCTTCGTCCAAACCCTTGGAGCAGGGTGCGGGCCGTGTAAGTTCCCAAGGAACAAGCAGGGAATAGCTGAGGATCTGTGTCGCAGTCCCAGCTGTCCCTGGTCTTGTTCCTCCACACGCTGACTCACGGGAGTCAGCGCTGTCCCCAAGGCGGGGGGGACAGATAGTCATAACCAATGCCTAAGCAACCACTCTCAATTTGTATGAAAATAAAGTTGTGGCCAAAAGTATGCCAAAAACCTTAAACAAAAATTATGTGTGATGTGTGAGTTATTGGGGTAGGGGTTTTGGGGGACCTCAGCACGCAATTCTAGATAAGAAGCTACAAACCTCCAGTACTTGTCATTAAGGGCTGCCAGTAGTTCTTTGGTAACTCTAAAGAACAGGGATTGAGCTTCTTTTACTGCTGCCACAAAAGCCTTGATGGTTTCCAATTAACTTCATTAATACATAAAGCAGTAGCTTGAAACTGACTGCTCTTCCTCTTACTGAGTTCCCTTGCATTTAAATAATCTTACTCCAAATGCAAGTTTATTTCTTGGTTCAGGAACCTCTGCTTATCTAAATCAGCAGTCATGCATATTTTCATGTCTGCAACATGGGACCTCTTTTTGTTGTCTGTATCCATTTCTCTCTCTATTTTTTTTTTGCTTATTGCTTTTTCCCAGTGGTCTGGCTTGTATAAAGAAGCTACCCTCTAGACCTGTGGTTCCCAATGTGGGGCACACGCCCCAGAGGGTGCAATTCGATTTTTAAGGGGGACAATTCGAGAATGAGTTATTAACAGTGAATGGCCTTTCAGGCTTCCTCCACATGAATAGGAGCTGACTTTTTGAATAATAAGAATTATATGTCACGGGGCGTGGGGCATCAGGATTTTAGAGATGCTTAGTGGGAACCAGACAGTCTTGCAAGATGTGAATTGTGATCACTCCTCAAGTTTCAGTTTTAAGAATTCCCAAATTGTGTATTTACGGGCCTCAGCCAAGAAGAAAAACGGGACTCTGTGAGCATGACAAAGAAAACACTTCCTGCAGAGCTCAGTCTCATCTCGCGTCTCATGATAGGCCAGCAGATAAACAAAGGTGCATGTAGTGTGCCTTATGTGGGTCAGGGTGAAAAGTAACACAAAAAATAACTTGCAAAGTCAGCAAGCGTCACAACTCAGATGGCAGGTAAAACGGTATGCACTGAACCAAAAGTGAACTGTTCCAGAAACTCTGCAAATGCCATCTTGGTAGTCAAAATAACCCCACAATTAATTGATAGTTGTTGTAACAATAAGGTCGTGTATGTTTATATTAATTTGCTTTGATATAGGCTAATTGGCTTGCTTTGATGTTATCCTTACCTGTGGGCTTGGGATCTATTGGTAAGATTTGGGTATTTGCCATCAACTGGTCATGTGAGGTGATGCAATGGCCTGGCCAAAGTGACATAATGCTGCTTTGTATATAAAGAATGTGTGAATGGTTGCTTGGACGCAGACAAGCCATCTCCATGCTGCAGTGTCTGTCAGTCCTGCGTCTGTAAAGTCTGGGAGATCAGCAGGCTGATTGCTTAAGTCTACACCTTTCCTTCTTTTTTAAAAAATAATTTTTATTGATTTTTGCACAAATTTTCCAACATAACAACTCCAACACCATATAACAAATCTTTGGCTATCACGGCCTAAGACTTCCTTCGACCCCTTCTAATGGTTTTCTAAATTTCTTTTTATTTTTGCATTTTATTACTATGCTTATTGCTATAAGTCCAATCTTGCATCAGTTAATTTTAGTCCCTTTCCCATTAATTTATATAGTCCTCCTTACAAAACTTCTTGTAACCCTACAAGTGATGTTAGGTAATTACAATTGTCTTTCAGATACAACATAATTTTCTTACAATCCTTTAGGAAAGTCTGGTCCTGCTGGTTTTGAATTTTTCCTGTTAGTCTCGCCAGCTCAGCATAGTCCATTAATTTCATTTGCCACTCTTCTTTTGTTGACATTTGCTCTTGTTTCCATCGTTGGGCTAATAATATTCTTGCTGCAGTGGTCACATATAAAAACAATTTTTTATCATTCTTATGAATTTCTGTACCTACCATACCAAGTGAAAGAGCTTCTGGTGTTTTTTAGAAATGTATATTTCAACATTTTAAAAATTTCATTATAAATCATTTCCCAGAAGTCTTTTACTTTTTTACATTCCCACCACATATGGTAAAACGTGCCTTCTTTTTCTTTACATTTCCAATATTTGTTGTTTGTTTTGTACAACTTGGCTAGTTTTACTGGTGTTATATACCATCATTTTCATTATATTTTCTACACCTTTCTTTAATAAAGCACTAGAACTGATCACTCTAGTTTTTTGAAATCCTTCTGTTGTATCCCTGCACCCAACCGTTCCCACAAGTTCTCCTTTGGGCCGGCAGTTCAGAACAACATACCCCTAGTTTTGTTTTTAAACTTTGTTATCTGTTGCCAAAGTTGCCATCAGACCTTAATGTATAATGTTCAGTTTCCCAGAAGAATGCATCCATTTCCCTTTCTGATCAGTTTGGCTTGTTTATAGCTATGGAAGTGGATTGTAGTTTCAGGATGAGAAAGAATTATAACAAACAAACTGGAAAATCGCTGTCGTTTACTGATGAAGATGCTAAAGCATGATAATGCCACTGGTTGGGTGATTTGTTGAGTTTACCTTTGCTTGCATGGTCTATCCTCTTTCACCAAAGTGTAGAAGCTGCTTCCACATGGGGCATTCTCTTGATAGAGAAGAATAAATGTGATGATGTGGGCTAGGCCAGTAGCATAGACCTGAACCACCCAGTTGATACAGGTTACAGATGAGTTACCCTAGGTAAAATCTAAACAAGGTTGGCCACAGAGGCCCTGTGAAATAAAATTAATTAATGGCTAAAATTAACCTGAAGATTGCCACTTGTCCAGTTTTAATTTTAATTTGTTTGAATTAATTCTGGGATGTATCTTAATTTATTGATTGCTTGTTTTTATGCATTGTCTTACTTGTATGATGTTAGCCGCTCTGAACCCAGCTTTGACCAGGGAGGGTGGGATATAAATAAAAAATTATTATTATTATTAAAATTAAGCAGAGTTTGGACACTGATAGATTTTGCTAGATTGCATCCTTTCCTGGTTACCCCATACAGTGGTATCTCTGGATGTGAACGGGATCCATTCTGGAGCACCATTCGCATCCTGAAGCGAACGTAAGATGCAACAGCACGTTTGCACGTCTGCGCGGGTTGCGTTTTGCCGCTTCTGTGCATGCGCGTGACGTCATTTAGAGCGTCTGCACATGTGCGAGTGGCACTCCGTTACTTCCAGGTCACCGCGGAGCGCAACCCGAAAATATTTAAGCTGAAGCGTATTCATCCCGAGGTATGACTGTACACTTAAATAGCTCAGTCAGTAGAGGGTTGTGGGTTCAAGTTCTACATTGGGCAAAATATTCCTTCATTGCAGGGGGTTGGACTAAGTGGCCTTCGTGGTCCCTTCCAACTACAGTTCTATGATGATTCTAACTTTAATATTCTCTGAATAAGAAAAAAATAGAAGGTAGCAAAAGTATTTCAAATTTATTCGTGCAAACAAGTTTGTAGCTACTATCCTTACAAAGTGTTGAAAAAAATATCCCCTAGGAAGATTGGGGGGGAGGGGAGGAACATCCAGAAAGCACTGAAAGAACAGCTATGGGAAGGGGAACCTGTGGCCCCCCAGATATTGCTGAATAGCAGCTCCCACTATCCCTGTCCACAGACCATGCTGACTAGGACTGATGGAAGTAAGTCAGCAACACCACAGAATCCTCTCCTCTGGAAGAAGTGGCCTGCTAATAGAAAGTTGATGTGGAGTTCTCACCTCGTGATATATTGCTTTTCAACATACCAGCGCTGAGTGTGGCTGTGGGGCAAGGGAAGCAAATTGTGCTTGACCGGTGAGGGTCCCCCCCCCCCGAAAAAGCAAGGAGCAACTTGGCCTGCTTAGCCCCCAGTCATATTACATATTCTCTCTCTCCCCCCCTCCCGTTCCGTGTGTGTGTGTGTGTGTGTGTGTGTGTTCTCAGGCAGTTATCTTAGCAGGTAAAGCCTCTTGGGCTTGCTAATAGGAAGGTTGGCAGTTTGAATCCCTGCGACGGGGTGAGCTCCTGTTGCTCTGTCTCAGCTTCTGCCAGCCTAGCAGTTTGAAAGCATACCAGTGTGAGTAGATAAATAGGTACCGGTGCAGTGGGAAGGTAAATGGTGTTTCCGTGTGTTCTGGCTCTCATAACAAACCTCTGTGCGCCAATAGTGGTTCAGTCATGCTGGCCACATGACCCTAGAAAGCTGTCTGTGGACCAACCCTGGCTCCCTTGGCCTGAAAAGCAAGATGAGCACTGCAACCCAAAGTCACCTTTGACTGGACTTAACCATCCAGGGGTCCTTTACCTTTACCTACCTCTCTTCTCAGCAGCAATAATGTGGCACATTTCCTTCTCCTGTTTCTTCTCTCCTTAAGTTCCTTTACCTCCATGTCCCCTTTGGGATCCTTGCATGCTGAGTATTGTTGAATGCAATTCTTAATGAGTTACTTGAAGCATTTTTTTGCTCAGCAAGAATGCCGACTGTTCTAGGGACTTTGGACAAAAGCCACATAAATGCCCAGGGGAAGCAGGTATGTCACCTGTTCTACAGTAGCTTAAATAAACAGTGTAGCAGTTGTTCTAATAGAGAATGCTCATACACCATACATTTAAAGAACATAACTTCCCTCACAGAATCCAGGGAATTGTAGTTTGCTAAAGGTGCTGGGAACTGTAGCTCTGTGAATGGTGAACTACAGTTTCCCAAGATTCCTTGGGGGGAGTCACGTTGTCTAAATGTGCTTCAAATGCTTGTTGTGTATGCAGCCAAGGTGAGGCACGTGTAAGTTGTTTTTGGCGATACATCGGTTGTGTGTGGGATGGCGGGGTGTTAAACAAAAATACCTTACCTTATTTGCAAAAACGGCAAACAGCAGACAGTACTAAATGTTAGTATTAAGAGACACACAGGCCACAAACGTGTATAATGGTGTCATAGAGGAAAATAAAGATTGCTGGGGGTGGGGTGATACAATAGAGGTTTCTAAAAATAAGAGCATCAATATAGAACTTCCCCCTTTCCTCATAATGCCATAAATGGGTGGCTTTGCCTTCATGCCTTGTTTGTCAGCTTCCAGAGGCATATGACTCTCTGTTGTTGAAACAGGAACTAGAAAGAAGAGCTTAGCCTAATCCACCCAGGCAGTTATCAGCTTTGATGAATGCTACCTTATTGCCACAAAGCCTGCTCAGAAGTGGGGAAATGTATTTGCTTTAATGTACTAGATTTTGAACATATTCCTTCTTGCAAAATTTCACATCCTGGGTTAGAGAGTACCTGCTGGAATTTACCCCCTGGTTGGAGCAATAAGAATCAAGCACCTAAAACCATCCTGTGCAGAACCTGGAAAACAACAAAGTCATGCCTTGGAAACTGCCATGCTTTCTGCCAGTTCCCCCCACCCCACCCTCCTCATTTGACAACCCTCAGGATTTTTGCTGTAGGGCCTGAAAGCAGAAATCCTATGGCACAGCAATGCTAAGATGGCTATCAACACAATCCCAGTGACAGCTGCTTCAGGGTCTGTGGAAACATTTTGAAAGCTCATTCTTTCAAAACCAGAATTGTACATTCAGTAATGTCATAGCTTGTATTACTATGAAATTAAGCATTTAGCTGCCTGTCTAGCAGAGGTGGTGTATGCATGCACATTGAGTCTTGCCCAGGCCAGGTGGAGAAGAGCCCATGTGCTAACAGACCTTTCTCTTTTATATCAAGCAACAATATGTATGAAGCGTTATAGAACGTGGACTTTCTTTGTCCCCTTTTATTATTTATTATTGTTGTTGGCTAGGCATGCATAAAGGTCTGCAGTGATGGTTGAGACTGGTGTCATGGTTGCGGATGCAAAGCAATATTCCATAATCTAGGGGTTAGAGGGCAAGGATGCTTAGAAGAGACATTCCTTTTTTAATTTTTTTTATTTTTTTTTTAATTCCGGTCGGCGCCAGCGTTAATGGCGGTCCTCTTTCCGAGCTTCGGAGGAGGACTGCTCTGCGAGTTCGGGTCTGACCCGCTACGGCAAGCGGGGGACCCCTAAAATCACAGGCGCTGAAGCCTGTGAACAAGGAGACTCGGCGGGCACCAGAAGCGCCCCCCCTTACTGCAGAAAGAGCCTTTTTAAAGGCTCTGGAACGGCATCGGGAGAGCGCGGTGCTGAGAGTCGTTACCCAGCCTGCAGAGTGAAGCCGCGTCGCCATTGACGGAGAGCGCCGATTCCTTCCTGTAAATCTGGGACTGAAAAACCTGTGAGTAAGACTGAACGCTAATTTGGAACCTTTTAAAATTGAAAATTTGGCTGAAAACGGGGAAGGTAAAAATTAAGGAAGTCTGCCTTCCCCCGACTGCATGACAGCTAAAGCAACGGAAATTTAAAGCTGCATCCGTATGAAACATTCCTTGACTATTTAACCTGACATTGGACTTAGATCTCCCCTCTAGCAAGCAGGACAGAGGGAAGGAAAAAGGGACAATAAGAACTGCATTACTTATCTAAAAGGGAAAAATCTTCTGCTGCCTTAATACCCTGAAACAGACTGCCAAACAAGACAATAGAGCACTGAACTGTCTTTAAATTCTTGGGAAAGTTACATGGTTGAAGTTTCCTTTGCTACAAAGTTTTTAGACCTTGTTGCTACAGTATATTGGAGTATGCTGAAATAGTATCCACTGGAAAAAGTGCTGTAACATATATTTACAAGCCTCCTGATATACTTGTCTTTAACTTCTTTGTCTCCGTACTCGGACATTTTGCTTTGCTCCCCCTAGAGGGCTTAAGTAACGGTTGTAACAGTCTAGGACAGTGGAATTTTCCATCAGGGGACTGTTTTCGTGGGAACGTCCTTGGGACATGAGTGGCCCAGCAGAAGAGATAACCACCAGAGCCAAAGCTAAGCAGCAACAACACCAGCAACAGCAACAAAAGAAAAGAGGCTCAATTACAGGCGTAACTCCTACAGGAACATAAGGACAAGAAAAAGTGACAGCTGCTTCCATGGAGTCAGTGACACAAGCGTTACTCAAGATAAATCAATCTTTGGAGACCTTGACAAAGCAGAGTACAGAAAATACACAGAAATTAACAGAACTAACAGCAAGACTGGACTTGAACACAGAATCTATAAACAGGCTGATTCAAGAAAACTCTGCAACACGTAAGATTCCAGAGGAAGCTAGAACTATTGCTGGAGAGACACAAGAGAACTTAGAACCGATTGCTAAAAAGGTTCATGAACATGATGCAACTTTGGCTTTGTGGGAATTACAGAGAAAGGAAAGAAATCTGAAACTGAGATTGATTCCCGAGAGCGAAGGAGACAACCTCGTGGAGTATTTAACACAAGAGTTTGCTGATTTCTGGGAAGACTTGGAGGAGGAAGAATTTAAGATAATAACAGCATTTAGACTGGGCAGAAGACTGAACAGAAAGACCCCGAGGGATTGCCTGATTACCCTTAGATCTAAGGAAGAAAGAGATAAAATATTAAAATTACACTACCAAAAGGCCTTGCAAATTGAAAATTCATCTATACAGATTTTTAAAGACATCCCTAAATATATCTTGGAGTTGAGAACCTTCTATAAGGATCTGGTCTACCTGCTGAAGAAGAACATCATTCCTTTCAGGTGGGAGTTCCCACAAGGACTGTCCTTTGACTACAAGGGAAATAAGGTGAAAATAAAGACAACACAAGACAAAGAGAGGTTCCTGGAAAGAAACCAAGAGGACCTACAGAAGGGAACTGTGGACCCAATCGCAGAACAAAGGAGAGCACTAGATATTTTGAACTTATCGTTTGGACTTAATCCACCACCATCAGAGGAAGAGCAACAACTGGGAGCAGTTGGAGGAACAACGGAAAAGTAACAAGATGGCCCTGCAATTCCTTAGTTGGAATTGTAATGGGCTCAATATGCCTTTGAAGAGACGTCAAGTTTTTCATATTTTGAAAAGAGAACAATTGGATTTGATATGTCTACAAGAACAGTGGGGTCACTCAGAGGAGAAAATGGTGAAATGCAAACAGGGGACACAGAAAGGGCTGAACTCCTCAATGCCTTCTTTGCCTCAGTCTTCTCCGATAAAGAAAACAATGCCCGACCTGAAGAATTTGGAGCAAATGATTCAGCAAAGGAAACACAGCCCAGAATAACTAAGGAGATAGTACAAGAATACTTGGCTAGTTTAGATGTATTCAAGTCTCCAGGGCCAGATGAACTGCATCCAAGAGTATTAAAAGAACTGGCAGATGTGATCTCAGAACCACTGGCAGTCATCTTTGAGAATTCCTGGAGAACAGGCGAAGTCCCGGCAGACTGGAGGAGGGCAAATGTTGTCCCTATTTTCAAAAAGGGGAAAAGAGAGGACCCAAATAATTATCGCCCAGTCAGTCTGACATCAATACCAGGGAAGATTCTGGAGCAGATCATTAAGCAAACAGTCTGTGAGCACCTAGAAAGGAATGCTGTGATCACCAATAGTCAGCATGGATTTCTGAAAAATAAGTCATGTCAGACTAACCTGATCTCGTTTTTTGACAGAATTACAAGCCTGGTAGATGAAGGGAACGCAGTGGATGTAGCCTACCTTGATTTCAGCAAGGCATTTGACAAGGTGCCCCATGATATTCTTGTAAAGAAGCTGGTAAAATGCGGTCTTGACTATGCTACCACTCAGTGGATTTGTAACTGGCTGACTGACCGAACCCAAAGGGTTCTCATCAATGGTTCCTCTTCATCCTGGAGAAGAGTGACTAGTGGGGTGCCACAGGGTTCTGTCTTGGGCCCGGTCTTATTCAACATCTTTATCAACGACTTGGATGATGGACTCAAGGGCATCCTGATCAAATTTGCAGATGACACCAAACTGGGAGGGGTGGCTAACACCCCAGAGGACAGGATCACACTTCAAAACGACCTTGACAGATTAGAGAACTGGGCAAAAACAAACAAGATGAATTTTAACAGGGAGAAATGTAAAGTATTGCACTTGGGCAAAAAAAATGAGAGGCACAAATACAAGATGGGGGACACCTGGCTTGAGAGCAGTACATGTGAAAAGGATCTAGGAGTCTTGGTTGACCACAAACTTGACATGAGCCAACAGTGTGACGCGGCAGCTAAAAAAGCCAATGCAATTCTGGGCCTCATCAATAGGAGTATAGCATCTAGATCAAGGGAAGTAATAGTGCCACTGTATTCTGCTCTGGTCAGACCTCACCTGGAGTACTGTGTCCAGTTCTGGGCACCACAGTTCAAGAAGGACACTGACAAACTGGAACGTGTGCAGAGGAGGGCAACCAAAATGGTCAAAGGCCTGGAAACGATGCCTTATGAGGAACGGCTAAGGGAGCTGGGCATGTTTAGCCTGGAGAAGAGGAGGTTAAGGGGTGATATGATAGCCATGTTCAAATATATAAAAGGATGTCACATAGAGGAGGGAGAAAGGTTGTTTTCTGCTGCTCCAGAGAAGCGGACACGGAGCAATGGATCCAAACTACAAGAAAGAAGATTCCACCTAAACATTAGGAAGAACTTCCTGACAGTAAGAGCTGTTCGACAGTGGAATTTGCTGCCAAGGAGTGTGGTGGAGTCTCCTACTTTGGAGGTCTTTAAGCAGAGGCTTGACAACCATATGTCAGGAGTGCTCTGATGGTGTTTCCTGCTTGGCAGGGGGTTGGACTCGATGGCCCTTGTGGTCTCTTCCAACTCTATGATTCTATGATTCTATGATTCTATGATTCTATGATTCTATGATTCTAAGAAACCCATGTAACCAGAGCACACAGGAAACTACTCATAAATAAAAGATTAGGACAAGAATTCATTTCATCGGACAAAGTTAAGAAAAGAGGAGTTGTGATTTATGTAAAAGAGAAATGGGTTCCAAAAATGATGTTTAAAGATGAACAAGGAAGATATTTGGCAGTTGAAATACAAGTGCAAGGAGAAAAATTTCTAATAGTTGGAGTTTATGCACCAAATGAAGGCAAGGCGGAATTCTTCAAGAAGCTCCATGAAACTTTGATGGACTATTTGGATTATAATGTGATAATTATGGGAGACATGAATGGTGTGGTTTCTACAAATATGGACAAAGCACAAAGACTGACAATTTCAAAGGAAGGGAGACTTCCGAAGACCTTCTTTGAAATGACCGAGAACATGGACTTAATAGATATATGGAGAACGAGGAACCCTCTTGAGAGAGAAGGAACATTCTTTTCTCAAGCAATGATGACCTGGACCAGAATTGATCAAAACTGGATCACTAGTGGGATGGCTCCAAAGATTAAGAAGATAGAAATCTGTCCAAAAACTTGCTCCGACCATAACGCCGTAAAGATGGAAATGAAACTTACAACAACTGGTCAATTTAGATGGAGGATGAATGACACCCTGTTTAGAGACAAGGAGATCCACATGAAGGCCCAAAAAACTCTAAAGGACTATTTTGAAATAAATCTAAAGGCCGATGTGGAAAAAAGAGTGATCTGGGATGCAAGTAAAGCTGTGATGCGAGGTTTTTTGATTCAACAAAACTCAATAAAAAAGAGAAAGCAGAATGAGAAGAAGGAAAAGATCCTGGAAAAGATAAAAGAAGGAGAGAAAAAATTAAGATCAAAACCAAAGTCCCAGGAGATTTTGAGAGAGATTAAGCTATACCAGACACAATATATGGAATTGATGAATCAAGAGATTGAGTGGAAGTTAAAGCAAATGAAACAAAAGACATTCGAATCGGCAGACAAATGTGGCAAACTTCTGGCATGGCAATTGAAGAAAAGGCAGAAACTAAATACAGTTACAAGCCTAGAAGTGGATGGAAAGAACATATCTAAACCCAATGAGATTAGAAACTGTTTTCTGAGCTACTTTAAAAAACTTTATTCTCAAGGACCACAAAATGAAGAGGACATAGATAAATTCCTTAATAAACATGGATTACAAAAAATCTCTCATCAAAGCAAGGTGGATTTAAACCAGAGAATAACAGAACAAGAGATAGAGGGTGCCATTCAGGACATGCAATTGGGCAAATCTCCAGGGCCAGATGGACTGACTTCCAGATATTACAAATCTTTGAAGGAGTGGTTGGTTCAACCGTTAAAGGAAGTCTGCAACGAGATCTTAGAGGGAAAAAAGGCACCAGAATCGTGGAAAGAAGCGTATATTTCACTCATACCAAAGACAGAGACTGAAAAGACTCAACTTAAGAACTACCGCCCAATATCATTACTTAATGTGGATTACAAAATCTTTGCAGACATTTTGGCGAAAAGATTTAAAAGAGTGTTGATGGAGAAGATTCATAGGGACCAAGCAGGCTTTCTCCCAAAGAGGCATTTATCAGACAATGTAAGGAATATAATAGACATTTTGGAACGGCTAGAGGTGAATATAAACACCAAAGCAGTGTTGATTTTTGTGGACGCGGAGAAAGCCTTTGACAATATTTCTTGGAGCTTTATGAAAAAGAATCTTCATGGGATGGGGGTAGGCCAAGGTTTTGAGAATGGTATGGGTGCGATATATTCTGAACAAAAAGCTAAGCTGATTGTAAATAATGTGATAACGGAGGAACTTAAGATAGAAAAAGGAACACGACAGAGGTGCCCAATTTCCCCATTGCTTTTCATTTCTGTTCTGGAGGTGTTGCTGAATATGATTAGAAATGACCAGCAGGTTAAAGGTGTACAGGTCGGGGTTAAACATTACAAGTTAAAGGCCTTTGCAGATGACCTAGTATTGACTCTACAAGAGCCAGACACTAGTACGAAAAGGCTGTTGGAGATAATCCAACAATTTGGTCAGGTAGCCGGATTTAAACTGAACAAACAAAAAACTAAAGTATTAGAAAAAAACTTAACAGATACGGAGAAGGAGAAATTTCAAGAAGAGACAGGTTTGACAGTGGTTAAGACGGTGAAATACCTAGGGGTTTATTTGACATCTAAAAATTTGAACTTGTATAAGGACAACTATGAAAAATGTTGGTCAGAAATTAAAAAAGACCTAGAAATATGGTCAAATTTGAAATTGTCAATGTTAGGCCGAATTGCAGTGATTAAGATGAATGTATTGCCTAGAATGTTGTTTTTGTTTCAAACTTTGCAGATTCTTGACAAGATGGACTGTTTCAAGAGGTGGCAGAAAGATATTGCGAAATTTGTCTGGCAGGGCAAAAAGCCCAGAATAAAATTTAAAGTACTTACAGATGCAAAAGAAAGAGGGGGGTTTGCCCTGCCGGACTTAAAACTGTACTATGAAGCAGCAGCGTTTTGCTGGCTGAAAGAGTGGATGCTCCTCGAGAACACAGATATCTTGGATTTAGAAGGTTTCAATAATACATTTGGTTGGCATGCATATCTATGGTATGATAAAATCAAAGTGCATAGGGCCTTTAAGAATCACATTGTCAGAAAAGCGTTGTTTAATGTATGGATAAGATATAAAGACTTGTTGGAAAATAAAACCCCTAGATGGCTGTCACCTTTGGAGGCTAAGGCAGTGAAGAAACTCAATATGGAGGCCGGATGGCCAAAGTATTGGGAAATTTTGGAACAAGATGGAGATAAATTGAAATTACAGAGTCATGAGAAATTGAAACCAAAAGTACAAGATTGGCTCCATTATTATCAAATAATGGAGGTTTACAAACAAGATAGAAAAATTGGCTTCCAGGTGGAAAAATCAAAATTAGAGACTGAACTGTTAGAACCCAATACCAAGAATTTGTCAAGAATGTACAATTTGCTGCTGAAATGGAATACACAAGATGAAACAGTCAAATCGGCTATGATTAAGTGGGCACAGGATATTGGCCATAACATTATGTTTGCTGACTGGGAATGGTTGTGGAACACCGGTATAAAATTCACGGCATGTAATGCCTTAAAGGAAAATATTATGAAAATGATTTACAGGTGGTACATGACCCCAGTCAAGCTAGCAAAAATTTACCATTTGCCTGATAATAAGTGTTGGAAGTGTAAAGAAACTGAAGGTACTTTCTATCACCTTTGGTGGACATGCCCGAAGATTAAGGCTTTCTGGGAAATGATATATAATGAAATGAAAAAGGTACTTAAATGTACTTTCCTTAAGAAACCAGAGGCCTTTCTCTTGGGCATAGTCGGCCAATTGGTGTCAAAGAAAGATAGAACTTTCTTTATGTATGCTACAACAGCAGCAAGAATACTTATCGCAAAGTATTGGAAGACACAATATCTACCCACCCTGGAAGAATGGCAGATGAAAGTGATGGACTATATGACATTAGCTGAGATGACTGGCAGAATCCGCGATCAGGGAAAGGAGACGGCGGAAGAAGAATGGAAGAAGTTTAAAATTTATCTTAAGGACTACTATAAACTGGATGAATGTTAGAATGTCGAGGTTTTGAGAAAGAAAGGGTTACAGCGATATAAGATTAGATTAAAGGAAAGATTAAGAGGACAGAGGCTTGACAGAACTATTTAGAACTTGCTGAAAAACTTTGGACATTGGGATACAGAAAGGGGAGGTATGGGGGAGTCCGAGAAACAAGGTTTATGAAAAAAAGGGTACGAAACTATACATGTTTGTATGTCTTTTTATATGTTTGTATTGTTTTTAAAAAATTTGTAAAACCAATAAAAATTTTTTTAAAAAAAAATAGAAGAGACATTCCTAGGCTTACAGATTCCTTGGCCACAGGATCTTTTCCCTTACTCACAGCTCTTTGACAGTGGCCTGGTTTGCATATTACACCAAGCCCAAACCATGGTTAAGGATGAATGTGCAGGCTCTCAGGGAGGGGGTAATGGATGCCATGCTCCTTCCTGGTCATTCATCTTCTTCTGAAGCTTTTCCTGTTTATAAAATTTTATACAGGGAGAAGATCTTTTTTAAGACGGGGGGCCGGACCTCTGTTTTATTTAATGCATTTCAAGTAGGAAGAGGGTGAGTGCCATCTAATAAGAGGCAATATTTGCATATTGAACAGGGAGGTTATTTACAAAGATTGGCTGGATCTGATTATCCAGACGATAACTGAAGCTTCTCATAACGTGGACCCTAAATTACTGTTGCTACAGCTCTCCAAACCTTTCAAACCACATAGCCCACCGAGTGTCACATGTTTAACAAATTGCCATACTCTATTTTAGGCCTGTACTGCTGCGGTTGACTATTTGTTGCAATGAAAAGGACTGCAGCAAATAGATCTGTAGTTCATTGCTTGTGTTTGCTTTTAGTATAACTGCTGAGTATATTTATTATAAGAATTGTTAAATTATTATTATTCAGGTTGCATTTATATGCTTCTGTGCATTTAAAGTGCAAAGATAATTCACTTTCATAAGAGTATTACAAGTTTGTATGCATATGGAAATCAGAAAATCACTAAGTAGCTTTCCCCAGTGTGGATTTTTGAAAATTCTGCTCTTGTGCATATTATTTCCAGTGGTGTATCTAAGAGACTAGGTTGCAAATCATGAAGTTCCTGGTTTGAATCTTTTCTCAGCCATGAACTTAGTAGGTGGCTTTAGGCAAGCTGCTCTCAGCCTCAGTCCTCCCATCCATTGTAAATGGATAATACAGTACTGACTAACCTTTTCAGGGATGTTACAAGACTGCAACTAGATAATAACTGGAAGGTCCTGCCCAAATGTTTTAATTCAATGCCATCTGTAAGTTCATAAGGACAAAAAGTTACGTGTTCCAAATACTTTATGAAAAATGTTCTTCTCTTTACCCCACCAACACCAAAAAGGGATCCATTAAATATTACAGTATCATTTTCAGGGTTTGCAGAAGTATACACTACCCCTGTTAAAAAAGACAAACCAGCCCAGGGTGAACTGTGCATTCTTAGTAGCTGCAGAATGTTGAAAGATAGGAAACAGAAAACTGGTTGTGTAGAGTAGAATGCCCTCCATGATCCTCTGACAATTTACAGAGTTGTATGCTGGAGAAGGGTGTGGTGGATGGGTGGGTGGATGGATGGATCCCTAAGCAGGAACATTCCTTCCATTTTTTCCCTTTTCAAATTATGAAGCTCAAAACAGGAAAGCAAATATTGTGAACATACAAAGTTTTAGTAATAGCTTCAAGAGAAAACAACAACATCGCCTGAAAAATTAGATGTGCATGTTCTGTTACACACATGACACGCTGCAAAGAACATCCATAACAAAGTGAAAGTTGTTGTGATAACACAGGGTGATGATGATGATGAAGTATCACTGTTTGGATTCAGTACAGAGCTAGGAGTCACCTTCAGTATCTACCTATTATATGTTACAGTCGCACTGCCAGTGTTGGTAAGGTGGTCCCTGTTGCCCTTCTTGCTTGGCTTCACTGGATGGCTATTTGAACACAGGAAAATAAATTTTATGGAAAATATGGGTGACCTTACAAGACATTGATTCTGATGTCCATCATTCCAAAAACACATATTTTCAAAGTAAAAAATTCATAATAGTTCATAGTAGTGAAAATTCACTCACTTAAGAGATGTATTTTATTGTGTGTGTGCTTTTATGTTCACACACACTACACCTGAGCTGTAAGAGTATATCTCCTGGAGTTTTGCAAACTTTTATATGCATACAATAGTTTTCACCTGCAGTGTGCAGCTTGTAGCACCCGTGGTCCATAAGTGCATAAGTAATTCAGTGTCATTTGTAAGTAGAACCATGTGGAATGGGTGCGACAGCCTAGTTTCTTCCATGCCAGCAGTGTGTTGTCTCAGTGGCATGGAAAGTAACCACATAATTGCACTCATTTCATGAGGCATTTCTACCATAATAATTATTAGTTTTATTATTGTTATTTACCGTATTTTTCGCCCTATAGGACGCACTTTTTCCCCTCCAAAAATGAAGTAAGGGATATGAAAAAAAGGTTATGAAATTATACATGTTTGTTTGTCTTTTTATTTGTTTGTATTGTTTAAAATTTTTTTGTAAAACCAATAAAAAATTTACAAAAAAAACAAAAAACAAAAATGAAGGGGAAATGTGTGTGCGTCCTATGGGGTGAATGCAGGCTTCAGGAAGCTATCCACAAGCCTTGGGAGCCCGCGGGAGTTCCCGCCGGGCTCCCAAGGCTTGCAGATAGCAGCCTGTTCTGGGGGCTGGGGTCGGGGGAAGCTTGGGCTTCCCCCACCCCAGCCCCATGCCTGGGGGGGGGGAATAAATTATTTTTCTTTATTCCCCTCCAAAAAAAACCCCTAGGTGTGCCCTATAGGGCGAAAAATACGGTACATACAGTGATGGTTCCAGGAGCACGCCCAAACTGCAACCTGCCTCTTTAAGGGGGATGCCTGGTAGATGGCGGCGCAAGCACTTGCAGCGGCTCGGCACTCCGAAGACCGGTATTCAGTGATTTGTGTTTTATTTTTATCTGTGAACTTATTGCTGCTATGGACTGTGAATACTCAGGCACAAGTAATTTATAGTCGTCAAGAGCTCTTAAGTATCGGCAGAGGGGAAGGCTGCAACCAGGAGGTCTCAACCTACAACATTCCAGCTGAGCTTATCAGAGAGCCTCCATATCTTGCACATTCTTGGGATACTCCCCTTGCTCTCCTTGCCAGAAAGAAAAGGAAACGGAGAGGGCGCAAGCAGAAGAGGGGTTGCAGGGCTGGACTACGAGTGAGGCTAGGTAAAAACCCCCACAAGCCTGCATTGCCAAGTCTCCTTGTATCAAATGTGAGATCCTTACCCAACAAGGTAGAGGAGTTGGAACTTATTACCTCTCGGCAGAAAAGTATCCGGGACTGTTGTGTTATGGTCCTTTTAGAGACGTGGCTGGATCCCTCCTTTCCACAGGGACTTCTGCAGCTAGAAGGACGCTCAGTAATTAGAGCGGATAGAACCGCCAAATCCGGGAAGAGCAGAGGAGGAGGAATTTGCGTTTATATAAACAACAACTGGAGCTCAGACATTAAACAAATGGACACGCATTGCTCTCCTGACTTGGAGTACCTAGTGGTGAAGTGCCGCCCTTTTTACTTGCCACGTGAGTTTAATGTTGTTATAATAACAGCGGTGTATATACCTCCCGATGCAAACACTACTACAGCTATGGGCCACCTGCTGACTGCTATTAGCAGACAGCAGCGGGCCCACCCGGATGGAGCACTTGTGGTTGCTGGTGATTTCAACCGAGCCGATTTAAGGACTGTGCTCCCTAAGTTCCACCAGTATGTTGATTGTCCCACTAGGGGGGGAAACACCTTGGACCGAGTATATAGTAACATCATGCATGGATACAAGACCAAGCCCCTGCCCAATTTGGGGCAGTCAGACCACATATCCTTACTTATGATACCATCATATAGACCTCTCGTACGCAGAATTAGACCATCAACTAGAGAGATACGAGTGTGGCCAGTAGGTGCATCTGAGCAACTCCAAGACTGCTTTCGGAGCACCGAGTGGTCGCTTTTTGAGGAGAATAATGTGGACACATATGCTTCAACAGTACTGTTTTACGTTAAAAGCTGCATTGATGTTGTCACTACCACCAAACAAATACGGGTGTTCCCTAACAACAAGCCCTGGCTAAACAGGGATGTGTATCTTCTGTTAAAGGCAAGAAATGCTGCTTTTCACTCTGGTGATGCGCAGCAGTATAGAGAAGCTAGAGCCAAATTGAAAAAGGGTATTAGGAACGCCAAAGCTATGTACTGCCGGAGGATCGAAAAACATTTTGAGAGCTCCGACCCTCGTCGAGTATGGCAAGGCTTGAGACAAATTACAGGGCAAAATACTAAAAACGAATTGGCTAGCAGCAGTGCGCACCTGGCTGATCAACTGAATCAATTTTTTAGCCGCTTTGAGGAGGGAACCGGAACTATCGTCACTACAGCATTGGCCACCAGCACATCATCAGAAACTACTACTGATAGACAACCACTTTTATTACAGACCTGTGACGTACAACATGCCTTTCGGAGCATTAACATCAGGAAGGCAGCTGGACCGGATGGAATCATGGGACGGGCTATTAGGGACTGTGCTGCAGAATTAGCCGGCGTATTTACGGACATTTTCAACCTATCCCTGTTGCAGGGTTATGTCCCTACCTGCCTGAAGACATCGATTATAGTGCCAGTCCCCAAGCAGTCAGTGGTGGTATCTCTCAATGATTATAGACCAATAGCCTTAACATCTGTTGTTATGAAATGTTTTGAGAGATTGGTGCTAGATTATATTAAGGCTAGTCTTCCATCCACTTTAGACCCGTTCCAGTTTGCATACAGAAGAAACAGATCTACTGATGATGCTATTTCCATCGCCGTCCATACTGTATTGAGTCATCTAGAACGACAGGGAACCTACGCAAGGCTGTTGTTTGTGGACTACAGTTCTGCCTTCAATACAATTCTGCCAGACAGGTTATTTCTTAAAATGACCAACTTGGGTATACATCAGAAGATCTGTCTCTGGGTAAGGAATTTCCTGACTGATAGGCCGCAGACAGTGAGAATGGGACCTTACTATTCTTCTACTCTAGTATTAAGCACAGGAGCCCCTCAGGGATGCGTGCTAAGTCCCTTTCTCTATTCTCTGTACACATTTGTTTGCACCCCACTGTATAAGTCCAACACAATCATCAAATTTGCGGATGATACAACAGTGGTGGGGCTCATCAGTGAGAACGATGAGACTGCTTATAGGAAAGAAGTACAGGGGTTAATTCAATGGTGTAAAGAAAATAATCTTATGCTTAACACCAAAAAAACCAAAGAACTCATAATTGACTTTAGGAGAAAGAAAAGTGTATTGTTACCATTGCACATAAATGGCGAGGAAGTGGAGAGGGTTGGTAGTTTTAAATACCTGGGCATTTATATCTCGGAGGACCTCTCATGGACTGCAAATGTTAATATGGTTGTGAGGAAGGTGCAGGGGAGGTTGTATTTCCTGAGAATGCTCAGGGGACTGAATCTATCCCAGCACCTACTCCTGTCCTATTATCATAGTACCATCGAGAGTGTCCTAACCTATAGTATATTATCGTGGTATGGGAGCAGCTCTGAAACGGATAAAAAAGCTTTACAGCGAACAATTAAAATTGCCCAGAACGTTATTGGGCTCCGACTACCAACCCTGGATGAGATCTTCACGTCTCGCATCTTGAAGAAGTCACATAATATTCTGAGAGATCCCACCCACCCTGCTCACAACTTCTTTGAACTATTGCCTTCGGGCAGAAGATATAGGACAATGAAAACACGAACCACACGCCTTCTGAATAGTTTCTATCCAAGAGCTCTGATTGCACTAAATAATGATCTCAGGGCCAGTTGCAAGGTTTAGTAAGTAGGGAGTGGAAGGAATGAGATAGGTTTTAGGTTATGTTATGTTTTTAATAGGTCATGCTATATTCTGGATTATGTATGTTTTATAGATTATGTCTAAATAGATGAGAGTTCGGAGATACGTGCAAATGTATATGTGAACCCGGTCTTTGGGTGGGTGTTTGATTTTCGTTGTTGTGTATACTGTGTATATACGGACAATGACAATAAATTTATCTAAATCTAAATCCCATCCAGAGCACACAACTTTGTCATCTGCACTTTTGCTAAAGAGTAGTATGAATGATCTCAAGCTTATGATAAGCTTCTCCAAGTTCTGATATTAAGGACCACCTGTCCCCATATGAATTAACACAGACCCTACAACCATCATCTGAGGCCTTTCTCATGTGCCTGCTCCCCGAGAGGTCCAGAGGGTGATGATACAAGAGCAGGCCTTTTCAGTGACGGATCCCCGTTTCTGGAATGCTTTCCCCAGGGACGTTCGTCTGATGTCTTCATTACATATATTTAGGCACCAGGCAAAAATGTTTCCCTTTAACCAGACGTTTGACTGATTAACTTGCTATGTCTTTTTAAACGTATTTGGGGGAGGGGTTTTATTGGTTTGTTCTAATTTTTATTATGTATTCTGTGTTTTTATGTTGTGAACCGCTGTTGTGCTTTGCAAGAGAGTTGTTGTTCAGCAAAAGTCTGTTGCACATGCACAATCTCGTGTGTTCCATGTAAGGAGATCTGCTGCTCTATTTAAAGTTCAGAAGCTGTGAGAAGGAAACAATGGGTGGGGAAAAGAGGGGGGAACCTTATCAATTAAAGTAAAATAATTAGTTTGGATTCCTCTAGGTTATGAGGCAGAATGAAGTATGCTTAGTCCTATGGGTATTTATTAGTTTTGTTGCAATGGATGGCATTGGATAGAAAAAGTATTTCATTATAAATAGAAGAAATCTGTAATTAAAGCTTCTGGAACTAAATATTTAGGGTGGTTCTGTGTCTGAAAAGCCCTAAGGATTCAGCAGACAATAATACTTTTGTTTCTACATAAGGAATGCCTGTCGTCTCAGTATTATTGTAAAAACAAAAATGTTATGACTATACACTTTTTTATCTCTCATATCTCATCGGCCATCTTTTATTTCTTCCTCCCTCTGAAATATGATGTTGGTATTTTCTAAGATTATTACTCCGAGTATTTTTATATGCCTAATGTCAACACACATTTTTTCACCTTATATTATCCCTTCTTCATTTGCATTTGGTTTTAAACAGCAGAGGTTTGAATAAAGCACAGTGGAAGGAAAACTGAAAAGAAAAAGTGATGGCTTAAAACCATGGCAAAAGTTTGAGTAGAGTGAGCAGGGGTGAGGAAATGGCAATTTAAAAGAGGGTTGGAGTTGTGCCCATCTCTGCTATTTTCCTTGTTAAAACTGACTTGTCTGGGTTTTCTTAATTTAAAAAAGTTCAGCTTCGCTCCATACCTGCTTTGCTTAAACCTGTGGCATTGTTTAAATCCACAGTTTTCATCTCGGGGTGGCTCTACCCCCAATTTACTTAAACTTGTGTCCCTGTTTGAGTACAACGAGAAGACAGGAACACTGAAAGGGGGAAAGTGACTGTTTTAAACTTCTCCCTCTTCCATTTCTCACCTAGCTCTTGTCAAAGAGATAACAGATGCAAAGCCCTGACATATTCCATGGTACATTCCCACAAATATGTATTTAATTCCTGGTACCACAAAGTTCCAGATTCAGTGTAGCACAGGGGTCAGCAAACTTTTTCAGCAGGGGGTCGGTCCACTGTCCCTCAGACCTTGTGGGGGGCCGGACTATATTTTGAAAAAATAATAATAAACAAATTCCTATGCCCCGCAAACAACCCAGAGATGCATTTTAAATAAAAGCACACATTCTACCCATGTAAAAACACCAGGCAGGCCCCACAAACAACCCAGGGATGCATTTTAAATAAAAGCACACATTCTACTCATGTAAAAACACGCTGATTCCCGGACCGTCTGGGGGCCGGATTTAGAAGGCTATTGGGCTGGATCCGGGCCCCGGGCCTTAGTTGGCCTACCCATGGTGTAGCACGTTAGCAGAGATTGTTGATGAGGAAGTAAGAACTGGTGGTGGTTTGTGAGTGGGGAAAACTTACTGCCCTTTTAAGTTTAGGATGAAAATCAGTTGGCATCCACCTGTTCCTGGTGGTCAAATATTCCACAAAGCTCAGAAGGGTACATGAAGGCCATTTATGGTTTGATGGCGTTGTCTGACAACAAAGAAGCAAATAGCTGTATGGCAAAACTATTTTGGAAGTGACAAGGGAATTGTTGCTGTCAGGATTCTCATTTCTAGCCAAGAACTTCAAAAGAGATTATAACTTGCTCAAAATGCTATGTGGCTAATTCGTGTTAAGTAATTTGTTAAGTAGGAACTGTGTGTATGCGATTTTATCTGTTAGAGATTAAGAAATTCGTTGTTTCCCCACTTCTTACTTCTCTTTTTAAACTCCTAGGCCCTCCAAAAGAAAACAGTCCACCGCCACATCTGTTGACTTCAATGCTGATCCTGATTCTGGTGTTTATAATTCTGATCCTTTTAGCTGGCTATTTCTTCAGGTAAGCAGACATCAGACGCTTAGCTTGGAACTAGTTCTGTCTTGTTTCCATGTGATCTAATGAGGAAATGAAAGTGTGTTGCGTGCAGCTGTGCTGGCTGCACTCACCCACATTAGCGAGGGCAGCGGAGGATGTTACACACACTGTTTCTCTCCACCATCTGAAGCTTTTACAAACGGAAGATGATTAGAAAGAGTTTTTCCAGAATTACATGGTTTGTGAGACAAGCTGCAGTATTATACGTAAACAGGTAACTTATTTATTCACAACAGATCTGCACTATCCCCCTAAATTTATCTTATTATAATTATTAAGGTTCAGGAAACACAGAAAAGCAGTGGTGACTTCAAGTGATAAAAAAATACCGAATGGAATCTTAGAAGAGCAAGGTAAAATATAAATTTGATTTACTTAATATTGAAAATCTTAGGTTTTTTAAAGTGGTAAATATAATGCTGAATGTAAATGTTTGATTACTGAAATGTTTGTTACTGTTAGTTGTTGTTTTTATTTTAAAACTTTCTTTACTTTTTAAAGCAACTTTCGCTTTTGTAGTAATATGCTGCTTACAAGTTTCTATCTATAACAGGGTGTAGGATCCAAGACAAAGACTGGAAATTGAATATATTTATATTTAAAGTCTAGTTAGACTTGGGCCACTTTTTACATATTATAAATGTTAGGTATAGAACCGAGAGATCTTAAGTATACCTTGTCCTAAAATTAGGTTTGAAGAAGGGTATATAAATATTTTAAAGAAATAATTACACAAGAATGTTTTGTGAATGTGAGAAACAGTAGTTTTAAAACATGTGTATCATACCTATTCATTTGTGAAGGAGACAGAAATCACTGTACAACCCAGCTGAGTGAACTGGATGTTTTTATTTCATGTATTTAAAAAAGCCTTGAAACAGAGCCATGAACTGGACTTGCAGAAAGTTGCAGCTATTGAATAATACTTTTGTTTAAAAGTAGTGGCTCTTAAGCATCTTTATCTCTGCCCTAGATCAAAACCAGTGTGATGTTGCTAATACCTATCAATTAGATATTGCATTCCAAGTGTTCAGGGCACTTAAGACTGCAATCCTGTACACACTTACCTGAAGTAAGGTCACATCCTTTAAATCACTTGGCTTTCCCCAAAGAATCATGTGAACTTCAGAGACCTCAGCAAACTGCAGCTCCCAAGATTATTTGGGGGAAGTCATGTGTTTTCAGTGTATGGCGTGAATGTGACCAAGGTCCTACCAAACTTAACAGGACTTGCTTCTGTGTTGCTGTGCTGTGATTGTGCTGTGAGAAACATTCTCTTGGTGTGAAACTACAGTTTGTAACTGGAATTATAGCGGGTTGGTTAAGCAAGTATTTTGCTTTCCAGATATAACACCCCAACACCCGTAGTGTGCCCCTTGCTCACAAAATTTCAAGGCTTAGTTTTTAAAAATAAATAAATAAAATAAAATAAAATATGCGATTATAGTCCATTGTAGCTAAGGAAGGATGGAACATGCCTTACTCCAGGTATGCTGTGTCCCCAATAATACCCCTTCCCCTGTGAATGAAAAGCAAGAGGCAGCCACATGTGACATTTGTGTAGTTTAACTCTCAGTGGCTTGGATCCAGAAACTCGGTGAGCAGAACTAGGGCACTCCTGTGAGTGGAAGGAGGAAGTTACTATTTTGTCCTTTTCCCTGGAACTGCCAGTTCCCACTGAGAATCTGCTCTCAAAGGTTTCAGGCTCTTTGAAACACATGAGATTGCTTGGAGGAATGCAGGAAGAAGGTGAAGCTGGCAAAAATCTCTGCTCCCCCCCCACCTCACCCCCTCCCCGTTCTTCCAGTGGGAGTTTATACTAGGTTACAGTCTCTCTTGTGAATAATAATAATAATAATAATAATAATAATAATAATAATTTATTATTTATACCCCGCCCATCTGGCTGAGTTTCCCCAGCCACTCTGGGCAGCTTCCAATCGAGTGTTAAAAACAATACAGCATTAAATATTAAAAGCTTCCCTAAACAGGGCTGCCTTCAGATGTCTTTTAAAGATAAGATAGCTGCTTATTTCCTTCACATTCCACAGGGCAGGTGCCACTACCAAGAAGGCCCTCTGTCGTAAGGTCGTAAGAACAGCCTTTCAGAATCAGGCCAAACGCCCATCTAGTCCAGCATCCTGGGCTCACGGGGGTCAAGCAGAAGCCTATAGGAAGTTCACAAGCTGGATGTAACAGCATGTCCCCCATTTTTTATTCCCAGCAGCCTTGCATTCAGAGGCATACTGAGGGCAACTCGGGCTTCAACCCGTCATTCTTTCAATAGTCCTGTATTGTAAATTTCCATTTCATGGGCAAGGGGCTATGAGCTTGCCCAGGCGCAGCTGGTTTATAGCTGAGTTTAATCCTTAAACTGGTTGGCTAGACTCACAATTTACATTACTGACCACTGAGCTGCACCTGATTTTATGTATAAATAAATACAAATACATTAATAGAAATACAGTGGTACCTCGGCTTACGAACTTAATCCGTTCTGGAAGTCGTTCTTAAATCAAAACTGTTCTTAAACCGAGGCGCGCTTTCCCTAATGAGGCCTCCCACCACTGATGCCCTTCCACCGTTCGGATTCCGTTCTTAGACTGAGGTAAAGTTCTCAAACCAAGACACTATTTTCGGTTTTGCGGAGTTTGTAAACCAAATTGTTCTTAAACCGGACTGTTCTTAAACCGAGGTACCACTGTATAGGCATAGTAAGTGTTACACAAGAATACACCATCCAGCTGTTATAGCAGACCTATAGCAGAAACATATAATAAGGAAACAAAAAGAGGGGGAATCATAGAATTGTTGGAAGGGACCCCAAGGGTCATATAGTCCAACCCCCTGTCATGCAGGAATCACAGCTAAATTGTTTCATGCCTTTTCTTCATTACAGCTTGTATTAATGCTCATTTTTTCAAATGCTGTGCGTATTTTTACAAAACCAATATATACGGCAGTCGTCTGGAGAATTAAATGTCTTTTATTGTGTACGTATTTATTTAACACATAGTCCTGCTTTCCTCCAGTGAGCCCAATGTGATATATGTTGTTCTCCCCTTCCCAATTTATCCTCCCCCAAACCTGTGATGTAGGCTAGGCTGAGAGAGATGGTGGCTGGCTCCGAGGTTACATAGTGAGCTTCATGGCTGAGTGGGGATTTGACCCCTGGTCTTCCAGGTTCTACTCCAATGCTCTAACCACTACAACATATTGAAAGCGTTAAAAATGAATGACACAATAGTCAGCTTGTCAGATTCAGCAGAATAAATATTGGTGGGTGTTTCTAGATGTGGGGCTTCCCTTCAGAAGAGCTCATTGTGAAATTGAGCTCATTCAGCTATGAGTTCAGAATTACTAAACTGAAGCATCTAAACTGTTCAGATGTGTGATTCCCTTCCCTTCAGTCCCTCCCATCCCAGAAAGGAACCCCCCCCCTTTTTTTTTTTTTTTGCTTTGGCACTAATATTCCTGCTATGGGATATTTTTTTCCTTTCTTTCTTCTTAGAACTTATAGCCCACCCAGCACCAAATGATCTGAAGTCAGGTGATACAACATAGTTAAAACAAGTACAATTTACCATATTTTTCTGTATATAAGACTAGGTTTTTCCCCTTTAAAATGTCAAAAATTAGGGGGTGTCTTATACACGGATACATCTTTCCCCATTTTCTTAAATCTGAGTCCTCCAAAATTCCGTCTTATAGATGGAACAATACGGTACATTAAAATTATAAAATAAAACCACAAAGTAACAAACCAGCAGCTTCTACTGACAAACTTCTCTTTCAACAGTGTCTCATCCTTTTCCCCGCTGTTATTGTGAGGCTTTTGTTTTCATCAGCTCCCCTTTGTATGCTTTTATGCCTAGTGTTTACTGTTTGATTTATTTATTTTTACTTGTGTAAAGTATGGTAAGTGTTTCCATTTTGGAATTGTAAAGGTTTGCTCTGTATTTTAAGAGGATTAAAGGTACATCCCTCCTCTCAGCTAAATACTCCATTGATATTCACTGTTAATTATGAGCATGCTGGCTAAAAACGTAGTGAGATCCCCCCCCCCCCCGCTGTGTTTCAAGTCAAATTTGCACAGTACAGTATTGTACACATTGCTTGAGTTTGATGTGTTTCTATTCCACCCACTGTCTGTCCCCAATTTCCCAGTCTCCCCACCCACCACAGCTCCTATTGGTGAAGCTTTCATCCACCCCAACCCCCTCCCAAATCATCATCTTAGGAACACACCTGAGAGTTGAAGATTAAATTCTTCCTTAGCATTACTAGACTCTTTTTACACATTATCTTTTTAAAAGCCAGCACCCATCTTCTTCTTTTGGTGAGCAGGGGATTCTAAATGAACATTTGAACTGCAGTGTCATTATTCATACCATATGTAATAATATATATTATGTTGGCATTCTATCCAGCAGAACAACAGATGCTTCTCAGAAGGTCTCCTTCTGGCCCAAAAAAGTATTTTCCTATTCCAGTGGAACATCTGGAACATGAAATACGGATAAGAGCAGCTGATGATGGAAAGTTGTTTCGGGAGGAATTTAATGTACGTGTCAGGGAACTGCCATCAGAGCATCAGGTGGTGGAGGGACTCAGGCAGGATGAAAGAGACTCAACTGCTGAAGCAGGGACCAGCAGGGGGAGGAGTGGGTCTCTGAGGGAATGCGAGCAGGAGGGAGGGCTCAGGGAGGCTTCCAGCGAGAACAGTGGGGAGGTATCGGAGTCTCCCATAGGGAGACCCATACCTCGCAGGAAACTGTCACGCCGTGAGTCCAGGAGACGCGTTTCCGTTAAGGAACTTCTTTGCTGGAAACGCTTCCGCAGACAGCCACTGTCGGACTCTACTAGTGACTAGAGCAGACATGTCTGAGGAGCTCCGTCACACACGGAGGTTTGTGGGGGCGCACAAACTCTGAGGGAGCACGTTTTCACGCACAAGCAGCTAATCAAACCCTCACAGCAGTCCGACAGTCTTTGTACGCTGCCTGTGCAAGAGAAGGCATCATGAGCGAACCAACCGGAACCGGAGGAGCAGGGGCTGGAGCTGGTCCAAGCTTGGAAGATAGATACCGAGCGTTGGAGGTTCAACTGGCCCTGCAGACGGCGAGGCTGGAGGAGAGAAGGGCTCAGGATGCAGACAAGAAGGGGAGAGCCACTCAATTCCCCAGAAAGGTACCAGGATTGGTGCAGAAATTTGGGGGGGACCCCAAGGACTACCATGCTTTTAGGACAGAGATGCAATATGCCCTTAATGTGCAGTTCGATGAGTTCCCTGATGAGGAATCGCGAGTTGCTTTTGTAATTGGGCATCTTGAGAAAGGGGCTAGAGACTGGGTGCGACCCCTAATGGCAACGCACAATGACATACTAAAGGACACAATGAAGTTCTTTCGTGCAATGGATATCATGTTTTCCAGCGATATTGAGGAAGGGGTGGTGCGCAGACAGCTAATGGCTTGTAAGCAGGGGAGTCGATCTGTCCGTGAATATTGGACTGAGTTTACCATGCTGATTCACAGACTGAGTTGGGATTTATCGGCGGCACCCGTTCAAATGCTATTTGAAGAAGGTCTTTCTTCGGGGGTGAAAGACGAGCTGGCACGGAGCCCCAGGGCGGAGTCTATGGATCAGCTGACCAAATCTGCGCTGACCATAGGAGCGCGGCAGGAGGCAAGAGCCTTGGAGAGGCGGGAAGGGAGAGGGGAACGTTGGAAGGAGTTCCGCATTCCAGACATTCCTGAGCCAGCTTTCCCGCCGGCAGAGCCGATGGAAATCGGAACAGCGCGCGCGCGCGCATTTTCAAAAACCAGCGAGGGAGCTAAGAAGGAGGGAAAGGGCCCCCGGAAATGCTATCTCTGCCAACAGCCAGGCCACTTTGCCAGAGTCTGCCCCCAGAGGAAGGAATGGCAAGGGATGGTGGGAGCTGTTGAGGGGGGAGAAGAAGGGGGAGCGGAGCAGGTAAAAGCCAACGCCTGGTTGCCACAATTGGGGCACTGCAGCCAGGCCAAAGAGCAGTGAAAGTGCCCGTGCCAGAAGCTCCTCGACCTGCTCTAGTGATTGAAGTGTCGCTAGAGCTGCAGAATGGGCACCCCCTAAAAATAAAGGCGCTATTGGACTCAGGCAGCTCCTGCAATTTTATGAGCAAGGAGTTTGCTGCTGAACACCAGATACAGACCATCCCTTTAAGCAACCCCCTGCAGGTGACCACGATTGATGGCAGGGAGTTGTTGGGAGGAGGAGTCCGCTTGCAGACTGTCCCAATGATAATGAGGGTGGCAAGGCACACAGAACTGATAGCGTTTAATGTGGCCACCCTGGGAGGCGCTCCCATTATTTTGGGAATGAGCTGGCTAGCTCTACATGATCCGCTGGTTGGCTGGCATCAAAGAGTGGTGTCCTTTGGTTCAGCACATTGCCTAGAACACTGCAAAGGGGAGAAGGGTTCAGTAGGGGCCCAAGCCACCCTAGCAGGGACTGAAGTAATGGGGAAGGTGAAGGTACCACCACAGTATGCAGATCTCAGCGACGTGTTCAGCGAGAAGGAAGCTGACCAACTACCACCTCATAGACCCTTTGATTGTCAGATCAATTTACTCCCTGGAGCACAGCTTCCCGTGGGCAAGTTGTATGCCATGTCAGACAGGGAGATGCAGGAGTTGCGAGGGTTCATTGACAAGAACCTGAAGAGAGGCTTCATCAGAGAGTCCAAAGCAGCAGGGGGGAGCCCAGTGTTCTTTGTGGACAAAAAAAATGCAGACAAGCCGAGACTTGTATGTGATTTTAGGCGGCTGAATGCAGTGACTGAACCGGTGGCGTTCCCTATGCCCAGAATTGATGATATTTTGACCATGGTGAGGAAGGGAAAGATTTTCACAAAGCTGGATCTAAGGGGGGCGTACAACCTGATACGCATAAGGAAAGGGGATGAATGGAAAACCACCATGTTTACCCCTTTGGGGGCGTTTGAATACCTCGTTATGCCATTTGGATTACAAGCAGGCTCCGCGTGTTTTCAATCTTTTATGAACCACGTGCTGGGCCCTTTGCTCTACAAGAATTGCGTTGCCTTTCTAGATGATGTGTTGGTGTATTCTGAGAATGAGGAGCAACATGTGAGAGACGTCAGAGAAGTGTTGAGCAGACTGCAAGCCAACAGGCTGTGGGTCAAACTGGAGAAGTGTCGGTTCCATACCAAGGAGGTGGAATTCCTGGGGTACCGCCTGTCAGACAAGGGATTGGCCATGGATCCCGGCAAGGTACAGGCAGTGCTGGAATGGAAAACACCCAAAACCAAGAAGGATGTGCAGAGGTTCCTAGGGTTTGGAAACTTTTATCGTAAGTTCATCCGCAACTTCGCCCATCTGACGGCGCCCATCACTGACTGTCTCAGCAGTAAGAAGAAGTTTGTATGGACGGCGGAGGCGGGGCGAGCGTTTGAGGAACTGAAAAGGGCCTTCGCCTCTGAAGAACAACTTCTGCATGTGGATTTACGAAAGAAGCTAAGGGTTGAAACAGACGCATCTGACAGAGCCATAGGGGCGGTGCTTCTTCTGCAGCCGGGGAAGGAGGAGTCGGAGTGGCGTCCGTGTGCCTTCTTCTCGCGGAAGCTGAACAAATCCGAGAGGAACTACACGGTGTACGACCGAGAACTGCTTGCTATTCATGAGGCGTTCCGGAGATGGAGGCATCTGCTAGTTGGTGCACAACATAAAGTGCAAGTGTGCACGGACCATAAAAATCTAGAGTACTGGAGAACGGCGCGAGTGCTCAACCAAAGGCAGTTGAGATGGGCCCAAGAGTTCTCCAAATTTAACTTTGAGATTTGTTATGTGCCAGGCCCAGAGAATGTTAGGGCGGACGCTCTCTCACGCAAGCCTGAATATTTGGAGGGGGAGGGAGCACCCGAAGAAACCCATATCATTCCAGAGGACCGCTGGGTGTGTGGGGCGACTTTGGTGGGGCAAAGGGAATTGGTAGAGGGTACGGTGCAGGATGCATACGCCCAGGGGAAACTCAGGGATCTCAGAGGGGAGGAAGACAAACCCGGTGGTTTTGAGGAGAGAAATGGGGCATTGTATTATAAGGGAGCGTTATATATACCTGAAGGGGAATTGAGGGAGAAAGTACTCAAGCAGCTGCACGATAGCCCCACAGCAGGGCACTTTGGGCAACACAAAACCATGTGGCTGGTTACCAGGGAATTTTGGTGGCCCAAGGTCAGGGAAGATGTGCGGGAGTATGTGAGAGGGTGTGAACAATGCCAAAGAGCCAAGGGGGAGAGGCAGGCGCCGGCTGGTTTATTAGAACCACTGCCCACACCTGAGAGACCGTGGGAAGCAGTGGCAATAGATTTCATGACTGATCTGCCAAGGTCTAGAGGGAAAACAGCCATCATGGTTGTAGTAGACCTGTTAACTAAAATGGCCCACTTCATAGCCTGCTCACATGCGGTTACAGCAGAAGAAACCGCCAAATTGTTTGTAGAGAATGTGTTTAGGTTGCATGGCGCCCCCTTGAGGGTGGTTTCAGACCGAGGGAAACAATTTACTTCCAGGTTCTGGAGGAAGCTCATGAGCTTACTGCATGTAGAGGTTAATTTCTCGACGGCCCGTCATCCTGAAACCAACGGGCAGGCGGAAAGAGCAAATGGGGTTCTCCAACAATATTTGAGGTGTTATGTTAATGACAGAGAGAATGATTGGGTGGAGAAGCTGGCGTTGGCAGAATTTGCCTACAACAATGCAGAGAACGTGTCCACGGGGATGAGCCCCTTTTTGGCTAATCACGGGTGCCATCCCAGAGCCTTCCCAGGGGGGGAGGGGGAGAACTGGAGCGTTCCAGCTGCAGAACAGTTCGTGGAAGAAATGGAAGCGATCCATCGCCAGCTCCAACTCAACTTAAACAGGGCTAAGGAGGAATATAAGAGGCAAGCAGACAAAAACAGAAGGGAAGGTGAAAGCATCAGGGTGGGGGACCAGGTGTGGCTGTCAACCCAAGGGTTGCCATTCAAAGGAGGTTGTAAGAAATTAAGACCCAAAAGGCTGGGTCCGTTTGAAGTCATACAGCAGGTCAATCCAGTGGCTTTCAGGCTCCGGTTACCGAACCACATGAAGCTGCACCCAGTTTTTCACAGGTCGTTGCTGTCACCGTATAGAGGAGACAGTGAGGGGAGGGTCACTAGGGGACCAGCAATGGAGGAGAAGGAACACAGCTACCATGTAGCGGAGATCCTCGATTCCAGGTGGAAGGGAGATCAAGTAGAGTATTTGGTAATGTGGGAAGGGGAACCGGAGTCGGAAAACACCTGGGTTAGGGCAGAGGATGTCAATGACGAGGTTTTAATAGAGACTTTTCATCAGAGGTTCCCACGTAAACCTCAGCCTGTAGCGAGGTTCCGAAGGGAATACTTTGCCACCACCGACGAGGAAGAGGAGTTGGAGGGGTTCCCAGATTCTGAAGAGGAGGAGGATTCAGCTGGCCAGGACGACGATCGATGGAGAGAATTGTTCGAGACGTCAGAAGATGAGGAAGATTCGTTTCGGGGTTTTAGCCCTTCACCTCCCAGGGGGGAGGAATTGGGAGGGGGTGAGGGGGGCCCTGGAGGGGAGGTGGATGTCAGGGAACTGCCATCAGAGCATCAGGTGGTGGAGGGACTCAGGCAGGATGAAAGAGACTCAACTGCTGAAGCAGGGACCAGCAGGGGGAGGAGTGGGTCTCTGAGGGAATGCGAGCAGGAGGGAGGGCTCAGGGAGGCTTCCAGCGAGAACAGTGGGGAGGTATCGGAGTCTCCCATAGGGAGACCCATACCTCGCAGGAAACTGTCACGCCGTGAGTCCAGGAGACGCGTTTCCGTTAAGGAACTTCTTTGCTGGAAACGCTTCCGCAGACAGCCACTGTCGGACTCTACTAGTGACTAGAGCAGACATGTCTGAGGAGCTCCGTCACACACGGAGGTTTGTGGGGGCGCACAAACTCTGAGGGAGCACGTTTTCACGCACAAGCAGCTAATCAAACCCTCACAGTACGTCTTCATATTTTGTATTTAATGTTGCGTTTTCTTCAAAGACACAGCAAGTACAGGTAACAAATTGTGTGTAATACTTTTATTTTATTTTTTATATCCTGCTAATCTGCCTGGGCTCCCCCTGCTACTCTTCCTCTAAAAGAAGAAAAGGTGTAGGACCTCATGTTTAAAATTTACATGTGTGCATCAGTTGGCATTTGTTTCAGGCTAAGGTATGGGCCTGTACTATGTAAACCTTACCATCTTTCCTTTTTGATACCGTGCCATTTAGAAACATTAAAAATCTTGCTGAGGCATGACCAGGTTTGCCAGTGAAGCCATGTAGGGGGCTGGCCTTGTATTCTATTTACAATCCATGATGTGCCTGAACTCAAAATGGCTCTTCATTCTCAGCTCCTGTGTGCTTAACTATGTTTCCTTTTATCAACTTATCTCATACAAAATAATCCTGAAGAGGAATATAGTGCCAATAAAAAAACACAATAGAGTTATACAGTCCAGCTGTCAATAAACAACAAAGCAGGAAAGAACACATAGGTAGTTAAAACACCTGTTTGCAAAGTGCAGCATTCAACCAAAAGGCTGGGTGAATAAGTAGGTCTTCCGTTCACACTGATAGTTTATAAGGCTCCTTGCCAGCTATATTGGGGGATGGGAGGAGTTCTGCAGGGTGCCTCTATTGAGCAAACACCATCATAGTTTTACTCCACCTGGCTGGTTCAGGTTCAGGGCAGCTTTGCTTCCAGTCTGCCCATCCTGACTGGTCATTCAGCCACCCCTCCAGGTTCTCATGTGCCAAGTTCCTGTACATCATTTCCAGCACACACAGAGCCACTGTGCTACAGCATAAACAATTAAGGGCCTTGGCAATTCTCTCCTGTAGAAATACTGAAGAAGGGGGAAAGGCAGAAAAAGCAATGTCATTTCATAGTGGTGTTCATATTCTCCAAACCTAGGGAGTTTCTCCCAATACTTACATATCTGAGCGACATTCTGTCCCGTGTGCCACAACTTTCCGAAATCCTATCTCCTATCAAACATTCTGACCTTTGCCTTAAAAGCTATGGAGTTTCCCACTCCACAGTGCCTTGTTGCAAGAAATGGGGATTAGCAACTAGTTATTGTGGAGAAAAGAGATAAATAATCACCAAGCTATCCCACAACTCAGAATAGCGTGCAGGCATATGGGTAGGTGCCGAAAATCCGTGAATCTTGCTGAGGCCTGAATTGTGGTAGCAACTGTGCATCATTGTGCTGTTATTTGCCGCTTTGCGAATGGGATGTGGAGAGAACTGAAGCTTCTCAGATACCTAGGGAAATCTACAGCTTTCCCCTTCGAATCAGTGACCTGTGATATCCTGACCTTCCTACCGATTAAAAAATATATGACAATTTTGAGGAAGCAGAGGCATGTTGTTAATCTGAGCACAACCCAGAGAGGAGTGTATGTTGCTACTCAGGAACCTTTCCCCCAAGTTCTGGCTCCCTATTAGCAGTAGTCCCTAAATATCTGCTTTTAATGGTGCTGAAGGTTTCTTGTAAATACGATCCTCACCTCGTTCAGTAAAGCAGGCTTGCTCTTTCGTTTCCTGCTACATTGTGGTTGCATACAGCAAGGCTTTCTTTTTCCTGGCTGCTCGCTCACTAGCAGAAAGGAACATACTATGTTGGGTTTGCTCTCTGACCTCATATGAACAGTTCTGTGAAGCTGAACTTACTCCTTACATCAGGTCTCATAGATGCAGCCATGGCAATGAAGGAACAGCATTAGTTTAGATTTGAGTTCATCTAAGTGAAAAAGCAAATGCCAATTAAACCGTCTCTGTTATGCAGCAGTGCTATAATATAGGAGGAGGCTATAATTGTCAGGATTGCATGTCAGCAGTTTTTATTATGATTATATGCTTAAAATGTGCCTTTTTAAAAGTAATAGTGCATCTCTGTCAATTAAATGTTTTATCTTTGCATGTCTATAAATAAATAAATCATAAATAATAATAATTAAATACATCCTGATGCCTTGGCACAGTGTGGATCTCCTAAATATATTAGGTGATTTCATAGTAAAAAAAACTTCTCCTTCACTAATTATGTTTATTACTTTCTAATGGTAATTTACCCTGCCTCCAAAATGGAAGAATGTACCAATGTACCTATTTTAAATGTAGTAATGCAAACTACATGAAACCCTATTTTAAAACACGGAAGTCCTGGTCCGGATAGAGTGATGTATAACAAGGTGTTGCATGTTACTACTGGCTTGAGAGAGAGTGTATTTATTCCTACTAGGATTGAATGATTTGACTCCAAGGATATATTGTGGTACAGGTGTGCACACTTTCCAGTGCAGCTGGAAATCTGTCCATAGAAGCATGCCTCCAGGTGCATTTCTGCCCTAATTGATTGGGACATGAACCTAGTGAATATCAACGCTGCCTTCTGGCATTGATGGTCAGATGGTATGTTATGTATTTGATGGGCATGTCTAAGGCGCAAACTACATGTGTCACTTAAATTGTAAGTGAGTGCAAGTTTTCTTCCACAAATTACAAGCACAAGGTCCTGGTGTGGATTTGGAACCTGGATTTCTATGCAGACATATCTTCTTTAAAAACTTTAAAAGTTTATAGTCATTATAGTTTCTAATGAGCATTTATATGTGGATTGAAATAGATTTCTAAAAACATAGCACATTAAGTTAATCACATCACACACACACTTTGATTGTCCTATTGCCTTGCATATTTTGAACTTCTTATTTTGGATTCACATGACTGGGATTTTGAGTCCTTCATCCATACTCGATAATCTCGTTCATTTTCAATGTTTATGCTTCAGTTCTTAATGGCATGGTCACTACATGAGTCATTTTGAGATTGTTATTTCAAGTTGCCAGTGCAAACAACAAACACACATCTTTCTTTGAAACTGGAACTTATTCCTGGGGTTGATGGATTCAAAGAATTTTGTTAACCTTTTCATGTGGGCATTATTGAGCTCCATGGGATACAACTGTTTTACTTAAACCATCTCCTCTATGTAACTACTCACTATAGTATGCTGTTTTGAACTGACACTACATATTTTTCCTGTAGTCATTACCTCCTGGATATATGCAAGGAACACTTGAGATGGCAAATAAAGAGGAAAACAGAGAAAAGAACAGATATCCCAACATACTACCTTGTAAGTATTAATGATTTGTTGATTTATTATAAATAATAAGGTTTATATTAGGAAGGACCAAATTCTTATTAAAGTAATAGTGTTTTCCATGCAAGTACCCATCTTAATTTGTTGCAGAAAGAAACAACTGTATTGTGGCATCTAAAGGCTACAAGCTTTAGCCCTAGCTTTTATCGACTAGAGTCTCCTTCAACAGATCCATGCATTGGTACTATTCTCAGTTGGCAGATACAAATGCGCATGGATAAAGTGAAAAATAGTAAACATTTCGGCCAAATGACCAAGATGTACAGTGACTGTTGTGTGTTAAGCTTAAACGTATTTACAGTGGAGACCTGTCCCATTTTGCTACCTGAGGCAAAACAGGAATTGCCTCCTCTCCCCCTCCTCCACTTCCGCCATCACCACTCCCACCTCTCACCAAACTTGGTGGAAGCCAGGGCACTCCTCAAAGTGTTGCCACTTGCTTGGCAATGTCACATGCCAGAACACCTCCCTATTGGCGGCACAAGCAGGCGGACGGAGCTCTTGCACTTCTGCCACCTGAGGTGGACTCTTCACCCCCATCATGGGTGGGCTCTGTATATTTAAGATAATCACATTGACAATTCACAACACTGATAACATGGTTTTTTCTAACCTTTGCTAAACATATATAACTGGGGAGGTAACCATTATGGTTTGATTATGGTCTAAATAAATGGACTCAAACTTCCTGAGTTCTCCTTCAGCTTTGTCCTTGTTGGTAGGTGATACCAGGATGACAATCGTTGCTTTGATTTCTTTCTTGCCCTTCATCATAAGGCCTCAGATGACCTGCAGCAATTTAAAAGTACAATATTAAAATCAATTTAAAATAAATTACAGTCAAGAGAATAGGGTGACTGCACATGAATGAATGAGTTCCTGTTGGTGTTTATCTGATGCCATTAGGTCCTGTAACAGTTTTGCCTGAGTGCATTTGGGGACAGAGCTGGTATCAGGGTTTGTAGCAGTGCCCTGTCCCAGGGCTTCTGTCTCTCCGTTAGGCTGGGTCACCTTTTTACACGAGGGGCTGAATGTAAACAAGGGAAGGCCTGTCACCCCAGGCCTGTGAGAGAGAAATATAATTGTTTAGGATGGCTGTACATCACTGATGATACATTGGCATGGTTTTAGCTGGTTGCTGCTGGAGGCAACAGTAATAGCATCAGCCATATTAAGGCTGTTCATATGCTGATCCCGGACAAGTATCACTTCTAACCTGCCCTTCTTCTGTCTGCGTAAGACAAACAGGTCAGTCTCTACATGAAAATTATAAATGGACAAATATTTGACAATAGAAATGGCTGCATTCCGAAACAGTGAGATGGTATTTTAGTCTTAGATGAAAACTTAATGTTAATATTCTTTGAGAAAGGAACTTTAAAAGTGGACCGCGGAGTAAAACTGCTGAAGTAGAATTCATCAGTAAATTTGATTTTGTTTCATGGTCTCATTAATGGTTTTTGTTTTGTTTTGTGTTTATTATGTATTCTCATTTTGCATTTTTGTGTTGTGAACTGTCCTGGGATACTCGGATGAAGGGTGGTATACAAATTTAATAAATCAAATGGTGTCGCTATTGGCTTAAGGTATTCATCAGGCAGAATAATGTTTTTAGAGTTTGTTTTGTTGCTGAGAAGAAAACAATGTGTTTCAGAAGGTTGTCAGCACTGTATCTATATTTGCCAAAGGAGCTTCTAATTGTGTATGTTTGTTCTTTACAGACGACCATTCCAGGGTAGTTTTAACGCAAATAGGTGGACTTCAGTGTTCAGATTACATCAATGCTTCATATATAGATGTAAGTGAATAGATTTCTTTTTAAATTACTTTTTAAATTTGTTAAGCAAGCAGCACATTGACAGTTTTGAAATTCATATTGTAAGAGCGTAAGTTTAAAAGACAACTGTGTACATTTTTTCCCCTCCAGGGCTACAAGGAAAAGAATAAATTTATAGCAGCTCAAGGTATCTCCATTACAGTGGTGCCTCGCAAGACGAAATTAATTCGTTCCGCAATTCTCTTCGTCTTGCGGTTTTTTCGTCTTGCGATGCACGGTTTCCCATAGGAATGCATTGAAAATCAATTAATGCGTTCCTAGGGAAACCGACTTCAGACCAGGTCCGGGGACAGTCTGTCCCCGGACCTCTTCTGAAGGCTGGGGGGGGGGGACAAGGGCTTTTCTTCCCACCCCCAGCATTTTAAAAAACTTGCTTGAAGATCCTAGCTCACAGAGGATCACGCTAGCCAGCGATCATTAAGTAAAAGTCTTTATTGAATTACAGTTTCCATTCTCACGCTGCTGCGCGCAAACTCTACGTCTAGTAGCTAGATCGGCGAAGCTCCGTCTGAATCTCCGCCCCTTGTGCACCAACTTAATATCCTAGCCTTGCTCCACCTTTTCCGCCTGACTGTCCTCCTCTGGGTCCCTCTACCCCCCGGGGCTTCTTCCTTCCGGGATTCTTCTGACGCTGACCCGGACCCTCCTGCCTCCTTGCGCCGGGCTTTAGGACCTGGTTCCCTTTCGGGGCTGCTTACTGCGCCGCCTTCCTCTGCATTTGAACTTGGCGCGCGCGCCCAACCTTCCACCTTCCTCTTAACCGTTTCTTCGCTCCCCGATGGAGGTGTGGCCACTCCTGACTCATGCCCTCCCTCCTGTGGTGAGCTGCCAGCGCTTCCCCCCTGGCTCCCTTCCTCTTCCCTGCTTCCTGGCGGTGACGCTGGTCCCGATTTCCAGCTGCTCCCCCCTGAGTCCCTTCTGGCTCTATCTTCCTGGGGTGCCCCCCTTGCCCTGGCCACTGGTGCTCCTTTCTGTGAATCCTCTGATTCACTAGAAAGACTAGGAGATCTCGGGTCGTCGTCATCACTCATCTTTTCTTCTGCCTCCTCCCCTTCGCTCTCTGTTTCCTCCCTTGCCCGTGCCTCTGCTCCTAAACCCCTGACATCCATCCCCCCCTCGAAGCCCCCCATTCCCCCCTCCCCTCCTTCCGGTGCTGGAGCTGGGGGCTGCTGTTGCAAAGGGACGAACGTCGGATATCGGTCGCTTCCCGTGGCGGGCCTCCATCTGAAGTCTTCCGGTTCTTCCTCCCTGCTCTCGTCGACGACGGTCACCTCCGCTTCCATCTCTGTGCCGCCGTGCTCGAAACCAGGGTCGTCCCCGAAAATGTCCATGTCCGTCTCTCCCTCACTTCCTCCTGGCGGCGTTGCTCGTCCTGAGCATTCCAGCCACTTTCTGCGGAACTGCTCCTCTGGCCTATCGTCCCACCAATACGAGGGTTCTGAGGCGGATCCCGAGGGTGACCCCTCCGGGGAACGGACGTCTCGTGTCGGTTCCTCGTCCGAGTCGAACCCCCGGAACGTGCTGGTCGAAAGCGTGGGCGTGAAAAGCCAGTCGTCGAAAAAGTCTGCTGGCATAGGTCTATGTGGGAAGAGGGCATGAAACTCGTCTTTGAGCAGAGGTTCGTCTAAGGCGTAGCCCGGCACCCAGCTGTTCGCACTGGCCGGGGTGCCCTCCTTGGCGAGAAAGTATTCTACCCCCTCTTCCCCCCATCTGGAGTCCAAAATCTCCGTGACTTCGTTGATGCGCTCCTTCTGTGCCACTCCCGCGTGCCCTGTTCTGTCTCTGGCCGGACTCGGCGCCGTTCCGGGTTCCTGGAACCTGTGCGGTGCCTTGTAGGGAGTGAGCACCGATCTGTGGAATACCGGATGCATTCTGGAACCCTCCGGAAGTGCCAGTCTGAAAGCTACCGGGTTGACCTGCTCTTCGACTTGGTAGGGCCCCAGTTGCTTGTGCCCTAGTTTCTTCTTGGCCAACGACCTGGCCGGCACTGCGTGGGCTGCTAACCAAACCCAGTCTCCCACGTGGAGCTCTTCTCCAACCCTTCTGTGCTTGTCTGCTTGTACCTTGTATGCGTGCTTGGCCAGCTCCAGGTGGCGCCTCAGCTGATCGTGGACTTCCTGCAGCTCCGACGCGAACGCATCTGCTGTCTGCGGCTCCCCCTCCCCCATTCTTTCCAGTCCCGGGAAGGTTCTGGGGTGCCTCCCGTTGTTGGCGAAGAACGGCGTGACCCCCGTGGACACGTGCTTCGTGTTGTTGTAGGCGAACTCGGCAAGCGGCAGGTAATCCACCCACGTCGCAGGCTGTTGATTTGCATAACATCTCAGGTACTGCTGCATGATGGCATTGACCCGCTCCGCTTGCCCGTTGGTCTGCGGGTGTCTAGCCGACGCCAGGTTGATCTTGACGTTCAGGAAGCCCATCAGCTTCTGCCAGAAATTCGAGATGAACTGCCGCCCCCGGTCGGACAGAATAGACCGTGGCAGACCGTGAACCTTGAACACGTGGTCTATGAACAGTTTGGCGGTTTGCTCCGCCGTGGCCACCTTAGCACACGGAATGAAATGGGCCATCTTGGAAAACAGGTCCACCACCACCAGCACTGCCGTCTTGCCCCTTGAGCTGGGCAGATCCGTGACAAAGTCCAGGGCCACCCTTTCCCAAGGTTCGACCGGAGTTTGCAGCGGTTCCAACAGTCCGGCCGGCGGTCTGTGCACTGGTTTGGCCCTCTGGCAGGTGTCACACCTCGCCACGTAGTCTGCGACCTCCCCTCTCATTCCAGGCCACCAGAAATCCCTGGCTACTAATTCCACCGTCTTCTCCTTGCCAAAGTGCCCGGCCGTGGGCGCGTCGTGCAGCTGCTGCAGCACCTTGGCTCGAAGTTCGTCTCCCGGCACGTAGATGGCCCCTTTACGGATGAGCAATCCATCTCTTAGCTGGAAACCGTCGGCCGCTGCCTTGCCCCTTTGCACCTCTGCCATCTTTGCTTGTGCGAAGGAGTCCCCCTGCAACGCTCGTCGCACCGCCTCTAGGTCCACGGTCGCCGCGGCGCACGCCCACACTGTCGGTGCGAAGATGTGCATGGCGGCCGCTGGTGTTGCGTCCTCCAGATACTGTGGCTTACGGGAGAGAGCGTCTGCCATGATGTTGGTGTCCCCCGGGACATACTCTATTCGGAAGTCGAAGTTCGCAAAGAACTCAGCCCAACGTATCTGCCTTTGGTTCAGGAACTGTGCCGTGCGCCAGTGCTCTAGATTCTTGTGGTCCGTGCAAACCTGCACCGTGTGCTTGGCGCCGATCAGAAAGTGCCTCCACGCCTTGAACGCTGCGTGAATGGCCAGCAACTCCCTGTCCCATATGGTGTAGTTCTGCTCGGACTTGCTGAGCTTCCTGGAGTAAAACGCTCCCGGTCGCCACACCCCCTGCGGGTCTTTCTGCAGCAGGACCGCCCCCACGGCTCTGTCCGAAGCGTCTGTCTCCACCCTCATCGGCTTGCTGGGGTTGACATGAAGCAGCTGCTCTTCCGACGCGAAGAGACGCTTGAGTGCCTGAAAGGACTGCTCCGCCTGCTCAGTCCAAATGAACTTCTTTTTCTTGGAGCTAAGCGTGTCAGTGATGGCCGCCGTCTGCATCGCGAAGCCCTTGATAAACTTGCGATAGAAGTTCGCAAAGCCGACAAACCGTTGGACCTCCTTCCGGTTGCGCGGGCTCTTCCAATCCAACACCGCTCGAACCTTGGCGCTGTCCATGGCGAGCCCCTTGTCAGACAGCTTGTAGCCCAGAAAATCCACCTCCGGCACGTCAAATTGGCACTTCTCCAGCTTGGCGTAGAGCCTATGTTGCTTTAGCCTGCTCAGCACTTCCTTGACGTGTTTGTCATGCTCCTGCTGCGACTCCGAAAAGATCAGGATGTCATCTAAGAAACAGACGCACGTCTTGTAGAGAAGTCCCGCCAACACGTGATGCATAAATGCTTGAAAAACGTGGGAGCCATTTTGCAATCCAAAAGGCATAACTCTATATTCGTAGGTCCCCAGTGGCGTGAACATGGCTGTCTTCCACTCATCACCCTCCCGCATGCGAATGAGGTTGTACGCCCCCCGCAGGTCCAACTTGGTGAACACTCTGCCCTTCCGTACCTTTGCGAGGAGGTCGTCAATTCGGGGCATGGGGAAGTCCGATGGCCTAGTCACACTGTTCAAAATCCTGTAATCCACTACGAGTCTCTTTTGGGGCGTGTCCCGCTTCTTAACAAAGAATACGGGACTGCCCCCCACTGCCTTGGACTCCCGGATGAAGCCGCGCTGCAAATTATGATCAATGAACTCCTTGAGTTCTTGCAGTTCGTCCTCTGACATGGAATACAGTCTCCCTTTAGGCAGCGCCGCCCCCGGCAGCAGGTCAATTTTGCAGTCATATGGTCTGTGAGGGGGTAGCCTGTCTGCCTCCTTCTCGCAGAAAACTTCCAAAAATTCAGCGTACTTGTGGGGAATCGCTTGCAGCGTGCCTAGCAGCAGTTGTGACTCCTCTTCCTCTCCTTCCTGCCTGGGCACGATGCAGTGTTCAGCACAAAAGGAAGAGCCGAAGGTCAGCTGCCTCTGGTACCAAGCCATCGTTGGGCTGTGCTTGTCCAGCCAACTCATGCCCAATACAACGGGCGTGTCAGATAGTTGAGTGACGTTGAAGCTGATGATTTCTCTGTGATTCCCAAGTCGCATCACCATTGGTGGCGTCTGCTTCACCACTTGCCCCCCGAGCAGCTCCCTGCCATCCACCGTGACAACCTGCAGGGGCAGTGTGGCCGGCAGCAACTGCACAGCGTGCCTGTCGACAAAGTCCTGCCCTATAAAGTCCGCATTGCTGCCTGAGTCAATGGTGATTGGCACGTCTATGGTGATTCCATTGGGCAGCTGGAGAGATGCTGTGAGCCTCACTACTGGTTTGGGCGGGAGGGGGTTCACGGGCTGTAAAATCTCTGGGGACTGCGTCACTAACACGTCTGGCTGGGCCCCAGTGCCTCTTCCTCCAGCCAGACTGCGTCGTTTCCCTGCTGTGGTCCTCCTTGCTGCGTTGCTGCAGTCACCATTGCTGAGGCTGCAGTGAGCTTGTGGGGCCTCTGGGGACACTCTTTTGCCATATGCCCTGGTTCCTCACAGACGTAACACTTCCTGTTCCCTCTAGGAGGCTTCGCTTTCACTGCTGCCGGTGCTAGGGCTCTGGTTGCTGACTGAGCCCTTGCACCTCCAACCTCCATAGGTTCGGCTCCTCCTCCTGGCGGAGGCGTGGATTGCGCCCGCGCTGCTTCTCTGGGAAGGAAGGAGGGGCCCCCGGCTGGTTCGCGCCCTCCACGCCCTTCGTCCTTGCTCCACGGACGTCCTTCCAGCCTCACCCCCACTGCCAGTGCCCTCTGAACGACCTCCTGGGTGGTTCGGGGTCTCTCCCCCCTCGCGATCTCATCTTTAATCGAGTTGTGCAGCCCTTCCCAAAAGAGGTCTCTTACAGGAGCCGAATCTCTGTCCCATTCCAGGGCACTGACCAAGGCGAAAAAGCGGGCATGATACTGCCTGACGCTGGCCCTCCCTTGTCTCAGCCCATGCACCTCCTTCCGTGCAAGATCCACGTCAATACTTGATAAAAAGCACCCATCCATCGCTTTAATAAAGGCATCCGCATTCTGGAGCGCCGGATCCTTATCTCTCCATAAATTGCGTAGCCATGCTTTCGCATCCCCATGCAGATGGGACATGATGAACCCCACTCTCTCTTGTTCATCTCTAAAGTCTTTATGCAGCAGTTGCAGTGCGCACAGTACGTCGGCTCTAAAGTTGGGATACTGTTGCAGGTTCCCATCGAAGTGAGAGACCAGCCCGCCTGCCCGTCTCGCCAACCCAATTCCCTCCTGCCGGGGTGTCTGCTTTGTCAGCACGTCTAACCTGACCTGGAGATCCCTGCAGGCGGCAGCTGCCTCCTCCTCTCTCTTCCTGGATGCGAGAACCTCGGCGTTCAGTTGTGCCACTGCTTTTCTGAGGTCCTCTATCTGCTGCTCAGCCGTCATGTCGTCCGCCGTTCGTGAGCTCGCTAGTAGGCACCTGTTTCTCTCCCCTCCTCGAGGCTGTAGATGCCCACAATGGAGAGACGGAGCTTACTGTCAGAGCTGCTTGAAGATCCTAGCTCACAGAGGATCACGCTAGCCAGCGATCATTAAGTAAAAGTCTTTATTGAATTACAGTTTCCATTCTCACGCTGCTGCGCGCAAACTCTACGTCTAGTAGCTAGATCGGCGAAGCTCCGTCTGAATCTCCGCCCCTTGTGCACCAACTTAATATCCTAGCCTTGCTCCACCTTTTCCGCCTGACTGTCCTCCTCTGGGTCCCTCTACCCCCCGGGGCTTCTTCCTTCCGGGATTCTTCTGACGCTGACCCGGACCCTCCTGCCTCCTTGCGCCGGGCTTTAGGACCTGGTTCCCTTTCGGGGCTGCTTACTGCGCCGCCTTCCTCTGCATTTGAACTTGGCGCGCGCGCCCAACCTTCCACCTTCCTCTTAACCGTTTCTTCGCTCCCCGATGGAGGTGTGGCCACTCCTGACTCATGCCCTCCCTCCTGTGGTGAGCTGCCAGCGCTTCCCCCCTGGCTCCCTTCCTCTTCCCTGCTTCCTGGCGGTGACGCTGGTCCCGATTTCCAGCTGCTCCCCCCTGAGTCCCTTCTGGCTCTATCTTCCTGGGGTGCCCCCCTTGCCCTGGCCACTGGTGCTCCTTTCTGTGAATCCTCTGATTCACTAGAAAGACTAGGAGATCTCGGGTCGTCGTCATCACTCATCTTTTCTTCTGCCTCCTCCCCTTCGCTCTCTGTTTCCTCCCTTGCCCGTGCCTCTGCTCCTAAACCCCTGACAGATGAAAACTTAATGTTAATATTCTTTGAGAAAGGAACTTTAAAAGTGGACCGCGGAGTAAAACTGCTGAAGTAGAATTCATCAGTAAATTTGATTTTGTTTCATGGTCTCATTAATGGTTTTTGTTTTGTTTTGTGTTTATTATGTATTCTCATTTTGCATTTTTGTGTTGTGAACTGTCCTGGGATACTCGGATGAAGGGTGGTATACAAATTTAATAAATCAAATGGTGTCGCTATTGGCTTAAGGTATTCATCAGGCAGAATAATGTTTTTAGAGTTTGTTTTGTTGCTGAGAAGAAAACAATGTGTTTCAGAAGGTTGTCAGCACTGTATCTATATTTGCCAAAGGAGCTTCTAATTGTGTATGTTTGTTCTTTACAGACGACCATTCCAGGGTAGTTTTAACGCAAATAGGTGGACTTCAGTGTTCAGATTACATCAATGCTTCATATATAGATGTAAGTGAATAGATTTCTTTTTAAATTACTTTTTAAATTTGTTAAGCAAGCAGCACATTGACAGTTTTGAAATTCATATTGTAAGAGCGTAAGTTTAAAAGACAACTGTGTACATTTTTTCCCCTCCAGGGCTACAAGGAAAAGAATAAATTTATAGCAGCTCAAGGTATCTCCATTACAGTGGTGCCTCGCAAGACGAAATTAATTCGTTCCGCAATTCTCTTCGTCTTGCGGTTTTTTCGTCTTGCGATGCACGGTTTCCCATAGGAATGCATTGAAAATCAATTAATGCGTTCCTAGGGAAACCGACTTCAGACCAGGTCCGGGGACAGTCTGTCCCCGGACCTCTTCTGAAGGCTGGGGGGGGGGACAAGGGCTTTTCTTCCCACCCCCAGCATTTTAAAAAACCCCGGGACAGCGGAGGACTTCTCCGCTGTCCGGGGCGATCTTAAAATGCTGGCGGGCGGCATTTTAAAATCGCCCCGGGACAGCGGAGGACTTCTCCGCTGTCCGGGGCGATTTAAAAGCCCCTGGGAAGGCAGGCAGGGGGGACAAAGACTTTTGCCCCCCGCAAGCCTTCAGAAGAGGTCCTGGACCTCTTCTGAAGGCTGGCGGGGGCGAAAGTCTTTGCTCCCCCCGCCTGCCTTCAAAAGCTGTCCGGCCAAGGCTTCGCGGACCTCTGCCGGCATGCCGAAGCCTGCGCGCGCTGACATTAGCGCGCGCAGGCTTTGCGGAGCGCTCCGCCAGCAGCGGCACCGCTGCCGCTGCTGGCGGAGACTTGCCCGCAGGCGGAAGCCTGCGCGCGCTAATGTCAGCGCGTGCAGGCTTCGCGGAGCGCTCCGCCAGCAGCGGCACCGCTGCCGCTGCTGGCGGAGACTTGCCCGCAAGCCGAAGCCTGCGCGCGCTAATGTCAGCGCGTGCAGGCTTTGCGGAGCGCTCCGCTGGCAGCGGCACCGCTGCCGCTGCCGGCGGAGACTTGCCCGCATGCCGAAGCCTGCGCGCGCTGACATTAGCCCGCGCAGGCTTCGCGGAGTGCTCCGCCAACAGCGGCAGCGGTGCCGCTGCTGGCGGAGACTTGCCGGCATGCCTCTCCTGCCTTCAAAAGCCGTCCGGGATAGCGGGAAGCGCTTCCCTGCTATCCCGGACTGCTTTTAAAATGCTGGCGCTGGGGAGCAAAGCCTTTCGGCCCCCGCCAGCCTTCCTGGACCTCTTCTGAAGGGGGGGGAAGGCTTTGCTCCCCACCGCTAGCATTTAAAAGAGGTCCCTGGAGATTTCCCTATGGGCTTTCGTCTTGCGAAGCAAGCCCATAGGGAAATTCGTTTTGCGAAGCGCCTCCAAAACGGAAAACCCTTTCGTCTAGCGGGTTTTCCGTCTTGCGAGGCGTTCGTCTTGCGGGGTACCACTGTATTTCATCCATTTCTCTTTTTAAATGTTTTGCTTTAAACATCTGCATGTACAAAGCAATTTCAGCAAATGTGTTCTTCAGAATTTACCCTTATGCTTAGGCAGTCAGATTTTAAAGAGCTTTTTGAATACAGCTTTGGCTTTATACCCCACTCTGCATGTTCACACATTCCTTAGAGAAAAGGGAGGGTAGGTGAGTAGCCCTGCTCCAGGCATTTAGCCTTGGACTGTTTCTATGCCATCCATTGCAGCTGGCATGCTAACTCAGAACTCAGAACCCAGACTTGAAGGATGGGCTGCTCAAGACATGGACTAAGCACTTAGTGCAATTTCATCCATTTCTCCAAATTACATCAACAGGCAGCCAGGCCCAAGGCTGAGCCCTATATAGCACATCGGGAAAAGGTGTGAGCAGCCAGGCAACAGTAGTGAGAAATTAACCACCACTTTGCCAACCTTCCACATGAGGAATTACATCTTCTACAAAGTCCCTGCCTTGTCCCGTCTCCGCCCATCTCCTGCTGGTGCTCCAGTTGTGTGAGAAGTTGCCATCTAGAAGCACCCCAAGTCAAAATGAAAGGGAGATTTTGGACAATGAAAGATAGCATGGTCACAATGACATCATTCCTCTTATGTAATATCTCTATTTTGTGAGAAATGCTATTTTTTAATAAGCTGCATTAAGATGCATAGCTCCGCTTTAAACATACAGTAAATATGGGAAGCACATGGATTTGTTATCAGACCATTTCCATCTAATGAAAGTGCAGCCTTGTCCTCTATGAAGTTACCCATTACATCATATTTGGAGGCCCTACACTGAGTGCCCTATCTTCTGAGATTAGACAGGACCTTTGCTGCCTCTTTGGATAGCCTGTCTACATTTGTATGCATGACACATATGCTAGCATTATTTAGGTGCTAGATGAAGACAGATTTATTTGCCTGGGCTTTTGTTTGACAATTTTGCTTCTGGGCAGCATTGCTACTGCTTTAGTATTTATTGTGGAATTATTTGGTTGGTTTTAAATCTTGTGAACTGCTTTGAACATTATTATCGATGAGATATTTTTAAATAAAGGAAATAAATATTTTTACCCTTTTCCTTTTTAACAGTACAGTAGTATTGTTTGTGGTCATCATAGTTTTTGATTAAATAGCTGTGTTGTATGTGTAGGCCCTAAACAAGACACTGTAAATGATTTCTGGAGGATGATATGGGAACAAAAGTCTGCAACTATTGTCATGTTAACAAATGTGAAAGAGAGAAAAGAGGTAGGACACATTTTGAAAATATTTCCCCTCATACTGTTTGGAGTTTTCCCATAACTCACAAGACTGTTACTAATGTTACCACTTCCTGTTCCGAGTTTTTTAATAAGTCTGGGGTTTCTGACACAATCGCTGCAGCATGCTGGCTTAACTAAACTTTCTTTACTTCTGAGCAAATAATTGGTGACTAACTGAGAAACTTAATGGTGTCTGTGTGTCATTTCTGAATCATGTTTTCAGTCAAATGTGAATGTTCGGGCTTTAGCCCTGGTTTATGGCAGTTGTGAATTACCTTTAGAGATACAGTCATACCTCGGGTTACAGACGCTTCAAGTTGCGTTTTTTCGGGTTGCAGACCGCCGAAACCCAGAAGCACTGAAACGGGTTACTTCTGGGTTTCAGTGGTCGCGCATGTGCAGAAGTGCTAATTCACGCTTTGCGCATGCGCAGAAGCTCCGAATTGCAACTCGCGTGCGCAGACGCGTCACTGCGGGTTGCAAACGTGCATCCCGCACAGATCACATTCACAACCCGAGCGTCCACTGCACATAGTTTTCATTGGTAGGAAAATATGTATTATTTATTCTGCATCTATTTTCCACCTGGGAATATACACTTGCATAGGGTTAGGAAAACGTCTTTTAAGATAGTAATTTGTGTAAGAAGTCAAGAAGAGGCTGCTGGATCAGGCCAATGGCCCATCTAGCATCCTGTTCCCACAGTGGCCAGTCAGATGCCTGTGGGAAACCTTCAAGCAGGACTTGAACGCAAGAACACTCTTCCCTCCTGCAATTTCCAGCAACTGGTATTCAGAAACATTACTGCCTCCAGTGTTGTGGGCACAGCATAGTTATTATGACTAGTAGCCATGTGTTGTGGGGGGCAGGAATGGCTGAGAATTGTTTGACTGCATTTTTCTCTTCCCTAATCCACTGCCAAATTTCGTTATCTTTCCTGGAATGCTAGATGGACTTTCAGGCTCCAGCTTACCTTCCAGCCCAATTACTAGTTCCTAGAATAAAACTGATTTCATAAAATACAATATGAAATTTCCCAGCACATCTGCAGCAGGGTAGAAGATGATGGCTGGAGCGTATTCGTGTGCATATTCATTTCCTGTTGTGCTTTTTAGGTAGCTAATTAAAAGTGAATAAGGTGTGTTTGGAAAGCAGAAAATTATAATAGTAATAATTTTTAAATTTATATCCCACTCTTCCTCCCAAAGAGCCCAAGGTGGCAAACCCAAGCAGTAAGACAAGAAAAACATCTAAAGGCAATTCCAATACAGATGCTAACAAAATAAATATATCTCGGTCACTGAGAAGCATGCAACTTTTATTGCTCAAGGATGACCTCTCCTGGCATTCATAGAGAAATGTTGACAGAGTTCTCAACAATTCTCTCATTGTATGCAGTATAGATTTTTAAAAGAATGTCATGTAACCATTGGCTACAAATGGCTCTGGATTGAAATTATTGCATCCTGCAACCTGGAGAAACGGGCTTTTAGAAATCATAGGGGGGTGAAGTCATACCTTAATGAATTTTTGGTCCTATTATATTTCATAACTCACTATTAATATAGTTAGGCGGTGTCAGTTTCAGTTTTAGAATTTTAAAAAGCATACTTTAAATAGACTCAAAATAATTGTACAGCTTTATAGTACAGCTCAGTTATTTGAGGGGCATATATTGCAGCTTGAAGTGACTGTGTGTGTTCTTTACATTTGCACAGGACAAGTGTTTCCAGTACTGGCCTGATCAGGGATGCTGGACTTATGGAAACATCCGAGTTTCTGTGGAGGACTGTATAGTTCTTGTGGATTATACTATTCGGAAGTTTTGTATTCAGTCAGTAAGTTATAGACCCCATTTAATATTTCTCATAACTGGAAAACATTCCTGATCTATTTTTAACCTCTAAAATACGTACTTGGAATTGTCTGTTTTTGTTGAGTGAAAACTGTTTTTGTCAGATGAAAACTTAGCTCTACTCAATACTTACATTTTATTAAACTGTGCCCGAAGTGAGATTTCATTTGGCATTCTGCATGTAGTTTTTGTTTTCATGTTGCCATTAAACACCGAAGGCTCTAGTAGCTCTCTGTTCTCTGAAGCTTCTTTTGGGAGCGAAGTGTCTCTAGCTCCAATTGGGGTAAATCGTTCCCCATCCACTTGCCAGTCTCAGGCCAGGGGTGCTTACAGGTTAAGGTGTCCCCACAATAACTCTTGCTGAAAGAAGGGGAAATGTGGGTGCATGAATACTAAGTTCTAAGTGAGCACAACATGCAAGGTCATGGAATATGCTTATGACTTGCAGTTTCTATGCTTTTTGCTGGCAGCTGAGTGACTCTGTAATTCTCTTTATATACTGAACATTTTAAATTAATTCTTAGTCTAGGCTGCTATTGCTGATGTCTGAAGAGGGAGGGATCGGTCACACTAACTGGATTGTTTGCTGATTTTAGCCAAAGAAATCAATGGTCATACTCATATTCTGTTTCTGGCTCTCTAGCAGGTTTCTGATGGCTGCAAAGCTCCCAGGCTTGTGACACAGCTTCATTTCACCAGCTGGCCTGATTTTGGAGTGCCTTTCACACCTATTGGAATGCTCAAATTCCTAAAGAAAGTAAAATCATTGAATCCTGCACATGCTGGACCAATTGTGGTTCACTGCAGGTATGTGTATGTATAAATATGCAGGTACACACACATACCCATGAAAACTTACCTTGGGGTGGCCTAACAGGAAGTGGGCAAAATCAATTTTTGCGTGCTTAAGCAACAAGTGTCTCCTTAATGTGGGCTTTTCCTACTAGGGTCTCTGAGAAAAAGCAGAACAAGCCAACATCAGAACTAGTATCAGGAAACTGGCTTCTTCTTGATGATGATTATTATCCGTATTGTATCACCTGTGAAAAAAAAGCAAAGGTTTCTCCTTAGTTATTCATCAGCAGGGATTAATTTGTCCCCTTTTCCATTTTGAGAGACGGACCATTTGTTGTGACTTATGCCAAGATAAGCTTGTGCAAATCTCCCTTCAGGAATCTTTTTTACAATTTTAAAAATAGCCCATCGTTCAAAACTTTACTATCAGCATAAATATATTCATAAAGTACCAGCAGTTTTCTAGGTTAAGAAAACAATACAGTCACTGCCGCAAGCTTAGATATGGCACAGAAGTGAAAAAGGATAGCGATGGAACAGGAAAAGGAACAAGCTCTTTGTAGTAATGTAGTTGTATTCTTAGCAGTCTATGTAGCTACCAGTACCATGAAGGAGGTAGGGGAAGGCAGTTTGAGTCTGATGGAGGAGGAAGCATGGGTGATTCATGCATTCTTAAAACACACTTGAAAGTAATCAACGCCCAATCAAAATATAAAAATGCTCTTTGTACAACTTGTACCAGGATGCTTAGAAGAAGTGGTATCGCTGATAAACTTTTTTGTGTGTATATATAATAAATGGGAAAGGGTCTAAGGAAATAAGTTATGATTTAGAAAGCTGGAATATGACATCACAAGAACAACAAACCGAAATAAAATAATAGGATACCAGAGGAACATTTATGCCTAGCACAGGATGCCAGGCCCTTTTCCTCTGAAAGGAAGGCTGAAAATCATTTGAGTTATCATTAATCAGAAGCAACCATGCTCCCTCTAGTGGTTGTGCTATTAAACACTAGGCCAGTGTTTCCCAACCGGTGTTCAGCGGCACACTAGTGTGCCGCGAGACGTTGCCTGGTGTGCCGTGGGAGGGAGGCGGGCGAGTCGGGCGGCGAGAGGCGGGGCGGCGGCGGCGAGGAGAGGCCGCCCAGCGCGGGGCTCTCGCCGTCTGCCTGCCTGGCTGCCTGCGTGGCGCTGACGTCACGGGGCTGTAACGTGCCCCACATAGGCACACGCGGGGCGGCGAGCGAGCGAGCTCCCACATCCCATCGCCGCTCGCTTCGGCCGGCCTACTGGGCTGTCGCAGGCGGAAGGCCTGCGCATGCGCGATGTTTTCGCGCCTTCGGGATTCCCTTCACGCCTTCCTCCTCCCGGGTCCTTGAGAGCGCGGGAAGCGGCAGCGCGAGACCGGCCGTTGAGCCTGGCAGGTATTGCGCTTGCCAAGGCAGTCATGCAGATCATCCTTTATTATCCTTTTTAAAAGTTGCATGTGGGATTGTGGCATTGTGCAAAATGCATGAATAAATCTTTCATGGAAATGGGCAGTGACACAAATCCGTAGTCATCCAGGAGGTTCTGTAAAGCAGGCAGCAGTTGGGCTTGTTTGGGCGGACAGTCTCTTCCCATACTATGAAAGAAAATGGATAGTCAGCACAAGGAAAGCCAAGGCCAGGTGAAATAAGGATCACCTGGGAAATACAGAGAACTGGACTATCAGGAAATTATTGAAATCCTAATCACAAAGAGTTTGAACAGTGTCCCACATAACCTTTGTGGAGCTTTAAATAGATTTTATTTTATTTTATTTTATTTTATTTATTGCAATGCATTGCATTGCAAACCACTCTGTGGGTATTTCTTTATCCCGAAAGGCAGCCTAAATACTTTAATAAATAATAAATCAATTCATTATAAATGAAATTGAATTTAGATTCACAGTATAAGCACAATTTAAATCAGACTCATGCCAGCTACATTACTGCCCTGGAGATGTTTGGGTTGAAAGGCTGAATACTAATTCAATTAACAACGCCAACAACAACCTTTTTACAGGCATATGTCAAGGGCTCAGCACCTCCTTTTAAGTATTTGAATCTGTTACGTTTACATGGATATTTCCCCAGCTTCTAATAACATTTGCTCTCTTCTCTCATAGGATTTTCTCATAGGATTTACTTTCTTTGTGTTTATTTGATTCCTATTAAAGAGAATTACTTTATATATAGTCAATATAGGCGCAGAGTTAATTTTTTAAACATTTTCTAATGGTGGTGTGCCTCGAGATTTTTTTCATGAAACAAGTGTGCCTTTGCCCAAAAAAGGTTGGGAAACACTGCACTAGGACAGTATTTTAGCATTTCACAGTAAATCAATACTGTACATTTTTATATCTAATGTTCATATTGGTGTCAAAATGGTATTTTAGAATTCAATTCAGTATACAGTGTTACCTCAGAAGTCGAACGGAATTGTTCTGGAAGTCCGTTTGACTTCCAAAACGTTTGGAAACCAAGGCACGGCTTCCGATTGGCTGCAGAAAGTGCCTGCAGCCAATCGGAAGCCGCGTCAGATGTTCGGGTTCCAAAGACCGTTCACAAACCGGAACACTCACTTCCGGGTTTGCAGCGTTTGGAAGCCAAAACATTCGACTCGCAAGGCATTCGGGATCCTAGGTAAGACTGTATTTAGCTCTTTATAAGGCCAGCATAGTTGCTAGTTAAAAATAAAAGGTGAGTCTCAAGTTCAAGATCCTAAAGTAGTTAACTTGAGGATGTGCAAAGTGTGTCTTAAAGTGAAAAGAGTGGGTGGAGGAGGGAGCCCTTGTCTTACCTCCTGATTTCCCCTCCTTAGCCCATCCCATGGGATAATTTTCCACACAGATACCGAAGTGAGTCCAGCTGCTAGAAGAACAGCAGCTGAAGGATGGCTCTACGTGGAAGAGCAGAAAGCAGCAGGGAGGTTTCAGTAGCCCCTGCCTACGCAGCCGTTTTGTCACTGTAAATTGTACTACAATATGTGTGATCGCAGCACACTTGCAATTAAAGGCACAGTGAACCCCACATTATGTAATTTGGCCATAAGCAGCAGGAAGTAGATTCAATATTACTTATGGGTATGGTCCAATGGTTACTTGAATCTGAGCTACTTTGGGTTTCTATCCCAACTTAGATTTATTTATGTTCATTCAGACTTCTTGCTGTGAGTCAATGCGAAGTAGCCCTGGACAAAGAATGAAACCCTGTTGCCTTGGGACCTTTGCAAAAAGACTGTCTCACAACTGGGCAGGATTCCCAGTACGTTTCCGAGCACAATTCAAAGTGTTGGTGCTGACCTTTAAAGCCCTAAACGGCCTTGGCCCAGTATACCTGAAGGAGCGTCTCCACCCCCATCATTCTACCCGGATACTGAGGTCCACCACTGAGGGCCTTCTGGCGGTTCCCTCATTGTGAGAAGCCAAGTTACAGGGAACCAGGCAGAGGGCCTTCTCGGTAGTGGCACCCTCCCTGTGGAATACCCTCCCACCAGATGTCAAAGAGAACAACAACTACCATACTTTTAGAAGACATCTGAAGGCAGCCTTGTTTAGGGAAGCTTTTAATGTTTGATGTATTACAGTATTTTAATATTTTTTGGAAGCCGCCCAGCCAGATGGGCAGGGTATAAATAATAAATTATTGTTATTGTTATTGTTATTATTCCAGGTTGCGAGAAAGCCTTTGAGCATGCAGCCATATTTGCAAAGGACCCATACATGTTTTTTACATAAACACGGAGGGTGGGATTGCTTGGCGATCCCTACTCCTGTGTTGTTAAGACGGAAGCATTGCCTAAATAGGGGGTCCTGTCTCACAATAAACTAAATGCAGGAGATGTTGATACTGCCACTAAACGTAGTGGAGAGAGTCTGCTCTGACCTGTCATAGTGCTTGCAATATAAGTAAGGAAGACAAAGAAAATCAGAAATATTGGGAGTAAGACTTCAGAAGAAGGATTGCCAAGTCCAAAAAAGTTACTGCAATATGTTTCATCATTTTCCTCCTAATTCCTGTTGCGTTTCCTTTCTTCTTAAGTGCTGGTGTGGGTCGTACAGGCACATTCATAGTAATCGATGCTATGATTGACATGATGCATGTCGAGCAAAAAGTTGACGTTTTTGAGTTTGTGGCAAGAATCCGCAATCAACGCCAACAAATGGTTCAGACCGATGTAAGTAAATAAAATACACCTTATGTCAAATTTATCAATCTTTTCAGCTTAAAAGATGACAGAATGACTCAGCCAATTGGAGGGAGGTGTTGGCCAACATTTTCTGCCCTCACCCATGAAAAACATTACACCTTTTGTCACTTGTGAGTAGGAGCAGGAAAATGTTTGCACCCTGGGAATTCACCTGTGCTCCCTTACCAAAAAAGAAGTACTTCTTTCCTGTCTTGATCTGCTGTTCCTTTAATACTAAATCAGCTTTGCTTGTCCTCAGTGACATTGTCACTTGGCTAATCATGGTTGGCTATGTGATGACATCCAATCCAATCCAAATCTTTATTATGGTCATAGACCAGCATCTAGTTCATCTATGTAATGACATCATTATTCCAAAGCAGACAAGACCTATTTTTTAAAAAAGTGTGCCAAAGCAGCAGCCAATTAGAGCAACAAATTGTGGGGCCAGGGATAGTGGAAATTAAGGCAGATAGTGGAAGTTCTCCACAGCGAACTCAGTCAATCCACAGGGGTCAACTCGCCATCCAGGGATCAGCCGCACAATGAAGTTTCCCACAAAGAGCTCAGTGCATGGCCCAATCCATTAGAGTTGATCAGGCAGCCCATCTGCTGGGCGGTAACTCCAGCCCTGCTTTCTGCAGGGACAGGCTGCGTGACTGAGTTCACCACGCGGCAGTCAGTCATGCAGCCACGCATTTACCTGCCCTCACCTGACCATGTTTGACATCGAGTAGGAGGCAGGTTGAGCACGGTTTGAGGAACGTCCTTGTGGGCTTAAATTCAGCCCACAGCAGGAGGTTCACCACCCTGGCCTCTATGATACACGGGTAGTGGGGTGTTCCTAGTTAGTGTAGACCAGGGATAGCCAATGCCCTCCGGATGTTGTTGGGACTGCAGCCCTGGTCATTTGCCATGCTGGCTAAGGCTGATGGGTACTGTAGTTCAGGGACATCTGGACGGCACCATGTTGACTACCCCTGATGTAAACAATACTGGGCTAGTCTGACATAGTATAAGAGAACTTTCTAAGTTCCAGAGATACAAAACATCTGTATTAATCCTCTTGCCCTGAAAAGCTTCAATTCTTGCACCTTAGCACGGTCTTATTTTTCGCCATATTTAGTCTCTGTTTTCTTTTCTTTTTTTAAAGGTGTGATTCATTATTTGTGTTCTAAATGGCTCTTTGTGATTCTAGAATGCTTTTATGGAGTGTGAGCTGTTAATTTATTCTGAAGGATGAAGCTTCTCTGTAGTTTAATGTTGTTTTACCTCTCCAGACAAATCACTAGCTGAAACCAAGATTCTTCCTTTCCTTTACCGTTTGTGGTTTGTCACCAAAATTCCTAAATGCCATAAGGATGAATTATTACATATGGATAAGATACGTTTTATCATTATGGGAATAAACTTAGGTCAAGCTCATGCTTTTTCTAGCCTTTTGTGTGGCCAGAAAAAGGGGATAGTAGGTTTCACTTCAACTTTTGTTGAACTGCCTTAGGATGATTAATCAAAATTCAAACAAACTGTGATTAATCTCCAAGCCTTGGTTTTTGAATCTGGATTGTTTCAATAAACCATATATTAGCCACATTTTAGGATTTTGATGTAATGCTGAGCTTGGGTTAATTGAAAATGGAAGTGAAAACTTCCAAGCTCCTTCCAAGCTCCGGTGGATGAGAGAGGGATAAGCCTAGACTTGTTCCTTTACAGTAAACTGTATTTTATTGGCTTATTCAATCATAACGTATGTGTAAGTTTTTTACCTACCACTCGTAAAGGCAACAGTTACATTTCTGACTACTGTATAAAAGTGTATGAGATAGCTTGAGGTTATTCATATCATATATTATATGCGATTAGTAATATTTAAAGTGTCCTGGCTTATAAAATGGCTTACGTTCTTTACAGATGCAGTATTCCTTCATTTATCAAGCCTTACTTGAATACTACCTCTATGGTGACACAGAACTAGATGTGTCCTCCTTAGAAAAGCACCTGCAGCCATCGCACAATGCAGCACCAAATCTTGTCAAACTAGGGCTAGAAGAAGAGTTTAAAGTAAGTATTAAATAAAATTTTACAAAGATTTCAGGCTCACACTTAAAAGAAATAGTTTCTTACTCTGATTTTTAAAAGGTTAATCATCTTAGAGTATTGGGTTGGGTATTTTTTAGATAAAGAAACTTCACCTGAATTAGAATTTGGTGATAACAGTCATATTATGCATAGCATATATAATATGTCTGGAGTTATGAATATAGTGAAGTAAAGTTTTAAGGCTAACACCAGTTATACTTTCTCGACTTAACTGTATCTCAAACCATTCTTTTGCATTTTGAGATCTGCTGAATTTGCAAATATGAACAAAAGTAATTGTCCCTTCTACTTTTGGAAGTTTTTTAATGTTACATTCATACATACATTTGCGGTATAACATCAATGTTCAGCTTTCCTGTATTGCAGGAGGTTGGACTAGATGACCCACAGGATCTCTTCCAACTTTACAATTCTATGATTCTGTGTGTAATACTTATTGTTTAATATGTACATACTACCTTTATTTTTTTAACTTACTTTACTTAAATTTAATATACCACGCTTTATCCATAGATCCCAGGGCAATGTACAATATTAAAAAGATAACTTACATAGCTGTCAGAGCTGCTTGAAGATCCTAGCTCACAGAGGATCACGCTAGCCAGCGATCATTAAGTAAAAGTCTTTATTGAATTACAGTTTCCATTCTCACGCTGCTGCGCGCAAACTCTACGTCTAGTAGCTAGATCGGCGAAGCTCCGTCTGAGTCTCCGCCCCGTGAGCACCAGCTTAATATCCTAGCCTTGCTCCACCTTTTCCGCCTGACTGTCCTCCTCTGGGTCCCTCTACCCCCCGGGGCCTCCTCCTTCCGGGATTCTTCTGACGCTGACCCGGACCCTCCTGCCTCCTTGCGCCGGGCTTTAGGACCTGGTTCCCTTTCGGGGCTGCTTACTGCGCCGCCTTCCTCTGCATTTGAACTTGGCGCGCGCGCCCAACCTTCCACCTTCCTCTTAACCGTTTCTTCGCTCCCCGATGGAGGTGTGGCCACTCCTGACTCATGCCCTCCCTCCTGTGGTGAGCTGCCAGCGCTTCCCCCCTGGCTCCCTTCCTCTTCCCTGCTTCCTGGCGGTGACGCAGGTCCCGATTTCCAGCTGCTCCCCCCTGAGTCCCTTCTGGCTCTATCTTCCTGGGGTGCCCCCCTTGCCCTGGCCACTGGTGCTCCTTTCTGTGAATCCTCTGATTCACTGGAAAGACTAGGAGATCTCGGGTCGTCGTCATCACTCATCTTTTCTTCTGCCTCCTCCCCTTCGCTCTCTGTTTCCTCCCTTGCCCGTGCCTCTGCTCCTAAACCCCTGACATCCATCCCCCCCTCGAAGCCCCCCATTCCCCCCTCCCCTCCTTCCGGTGCTGGAGCTGGGGGCTGCTGTTGCAAAGGGACGAACGTCGGATATCGGTCGCTTCCCGTGGCGGGCCTCCATCTGAAGTCTTCCGGTTCTTCCTCCCTGCTCTCGTCGACGACGGTCACCTCCGCTTCCATCTCTGTGCCGCCGTGCTCGAAACCAGGGTCGTCCCCGAAAATGTCCATGTCCGTCTCTCCCTCACTTCCTCCTGGCGGCGTTGCTCGTCCTGAGCATTCCAGCCACTTTCTGCGGAACTGCTCCTCTGGCCTATCGTCCCACCAATACGAGGGTTCCGAGGCGGATCCCGAGGGTGACCCCTCCGGGGAACGGACGTCTCGTGTCGGTTCCTCGTCCGAGTCGAACCCCCGGAACGTGCTGGCCGAAAGCGTGGGCGTGAAAAGCCAGTCGTCGAAAAAGTCTGCTGGCATAGGTCTATGTGGGAAGAGGGCATGAAACTCGTCTTTGAGCAGAGGTTCGTCTAAGGCGTATCCCGGCACCCAGCTGTTCGCACTGGCCGGGGTGCCCTCCTTGGCGAGAAAGTATTCTACCCCCTCTTCCCCCCATCTGGAGTCCAAAATCTCCGTGACTTCGTTGATGCGCTCCTTCTGTGCCACTCCCGCGTGCCCTGTTCTGTCTCTGGCCGGACTCGGCGCCGTTCCGGGTTCCTGGAACCTGTGCGGTGCCTTGTAGGGAGTGAGCACCGATCTGTGGAATACTGGATGCATCCTGGAACCCTCCGGAAGTGCCAGTCTGAAAGCTACCGGGTTGACCTGCTCTTCGACTTGGTAGGGCCCCAGTTGCTTATGCCCTAGTTTCTTCTTGGCCAACGACCTGGCCGGCACTGCATGGGCTGCTAACCAAACCCAGTCTCCCACGTGGAGCTCTTCTCCAACCCTTCTGTGCTTGTCTGCTTGTACCTTGTATGCGTGCTTGGCCAGCTCCAGGTGGCGCCTCAGCTGATCGTGGACTTCCTGCAGCTCCGACGCGAACGCATCTGCTGT
>NW_027670144.1:0-65592 GCF_964188305.1 Podarcis bocagei
CCACTGCAACCGTGGCAGAGGGTGGCGCTGGACTTTGTCACTGATCTGCCCAGTTCGCGAGGCAAGACGGCGGTGCTTGTGGTTGTAGACCTGTTCACCAAGATGGCGCATTTCATTCCTTGCGCGAAGGTGGCGACTGCGGAGCAGACCGCCAAACTGTTCATAGACCACGTGTTCAGGGTGCACGGCTTGCCGCGATCCATCCTGTCCGACCGCGGTCGCCAGTTCGTTTCCAGTTTTTGGCAGAAGCTCCTGGGTATCCTGAACGTCAAGATCAACTTAGCGTCGGCGAGACACCCGCAGACCAACGGCCAAGCGGAAAGGGTCAACGCCATCATGCAGCAGTACCTGCGCTGTTACGCCAATCAGAAGCCTGCGACTTGGGTGGACTACTTGCCGATGGCCGAGTTTGCCTACAACAACACGAAGCAGGCGTCCACGGGGGTGACGCCGTTCTTCGCCAACAATGGGCGGCATCCCAGAACCTTTCCGGGAGTGGAGACGACGGTGCAGGGAGCGACGCAGGGAGCGGAGCATTTGGCCGCAGAATTGCAGGAGGTCCACGAGGAGCTCCGACGGCACTTAGAGCTGGCTAAACACGCCTACAAGGTGCAGGCAGACAGGCACAGGAGGGCAGGGGAAGACATACAGGTGGGGGACTGGGTATGGTTGGCAGCCCAGGCGGCGCCTACCAAGTCGTTAGCCAAGAAGAAGCTAGGACACAGACAGCTGGGGCCATACCAAGTTGAGGCCAAGATCAACACCGTAGCTTATCGGTTGACCCTCCCAGAAGGTTCCCGAATGCACCCGGTCTTTCATAGGTCGGTGCTTACGCCCTACAAAGCCCCACACAGGTTTCAGGAGCCAGGGACGGCACCGGACCCACGCAGGGAGTCCCCAAGGGGGGGGGAAGTCACCGAAGGCCGAGACACTCAACGAGGTCACAGAAATTCTGGACTCGAGATGGGGGGAGGAGGGAGTAGAATACCTCCTCGCCAGAGAGGGTACCCCGGCCAGTGCCAACAGTTGGGTGCCGGGCTATGCTCTGGAGGAGCCCCTTCTTAAGGACGAGTTCCATGCACTCTTCCCACACAGGCCCATGCCAGCGGAATTTTTCGACGACTGGCTTTTTACGCCTACACTTTCAGGCAGCACCTTCCGGGGGTTCTCCTCAGCAGAGGAGACCACGCCAAAATTGAGTCCTCCAAGGGGATCGTGCTCGGGGGTGGACACGGATCGCTCTTACTGGTGGGACGACCAACCAGAGGATGAGTGGCGCAGGAGATTGCTGAGGGGGCCCTGGCAGACAGCAACGTCCGAAGAGACAGGGGGAGGGGAGGACATGGACGTGTTAGGAGAGGACCTTGGTTTCGAGCACACAAGCAATGAGCTGGAAGCAGAGACGATTGACGTCGACGAACTTTATCCAAGATCTACCCCAGCGACTGAGGAGCTTCCGGAACCTGCACCCGAGCAGCGGGAGGGGGGAAGGGGGGGCTTCGAGGGGGGGATGGATGTCAGGGGTACAGGGACAGAGGCACAGGGAAGGCAGGAAATGGAGAGCGATGGAGAGGAATCCCAGGAGAGCGAGGAAGAGGATAGCAATGACGCAGGGGATTCCATGAGTCTCTCCAGCAAATCAGAGGATTCCCAGAAAGGGGCGCCTGTGGTAAGGGCAAGGGGAGCCCCGGGGGGAAAGTGTCAGGAGCGGGGGGCCAGCAGGGGACCCCAAAGCGGCAGCTGGGAATCAGGGCCAGCCTCCCCACCAGAGCGCAGCGAGGGAGGGGGAGGGTCCAGTGTGTCAGAGGGAGCAGCTCCGGCGACAGAGAAAGGGGAGGGATCAGAGCAAGCCGTTCTCCCGGAAGGGGAGGAAAGCAGTGAGGGGAGTAGCATAACTGTCAAAAGGAAGGTCAGAAGTTGGGCGCGCGCGCCAAGTTCAAATGAGGAGGCGCGCGGGAGAACAGGGAGCCCGGAGGAGGAGGGGCCAGGACCCAAAGCCCGCAGGAGGGGGCAGGAGCAGTCTGGAGACTCCGCTTCAGGAGAAAGCAGGAGGGGAGGAACCCCGACGGGCAGAAAGACCCTGCGGAAAAGGAAAGAGAGAAAGAGGTGGGGCAGCGTTAGCTTATTAAACTGGTGTAGGGGTGGGACCGATTCAGAGGGGACTTCTAATGTCTAGGAGAAAGAGACGCGGGGCTGCACGCCTCGGTTGTGGAACCCATAATGAACTGCAATAAACACCCTTGTATATAAGAAGAGCTTGGCGTTGGTCTTTTGTGAGCTGAGACCTGAGGCAGCCCTGACAACACCAAACTGGGAGGGGTGGCTAACACCCCAGAGGACAGGATCACACTTCAAAACGACCTTGACAGATTAGAAAACTGGGCCAAAACAAACAAGATGAATTTTAACAGGGATAAATGTAAAGTATTGCACTTGGGCAAAAAAAAATGAGAGGCACAAATACAAGATGGGTGACACCTGGCTTGAGAGCAGTACATGTGAAAAGGATCTAGGAGTCTTGGTTGACCACAAACTTGACATGAGCCAACAGTGTGACACGGCAGCTAAAAAAGCCAATGCAATTCTGGGCCTCATCAATAGGAGTATAGCATCTAGATCAAGGGAAGTAATAGTGCCACTGTATTCTGCTCTGGTCAGACCTCACCTGGAGTACTGTGTCCAGTTCTGGGCACCACAATTCAAGAAGGACACTGACAAACTGGAACGTGTCCAGAGGAGGGCAACCAAAATGGTCAAAGGCCTGGAAACGATGCCTTATGAGGAACGGCTAAGGGAGCTGGGCATGTTTAGCCTGGAGAAGAGGAGGTTAAGGGGTGATATGATAGCCATGTTCAAATATATAAAAGGATGTCACATAGAGGAGGGAGAAAGGTTGTTTTCTGCTGCTCCAGAGAAGCGGACACGGAGCAATGGAGCCAAACTACAAGAAAGAAGATTCCACCTAAACATTAGGAAGAACTTCCTGACAGTAAGAGCTGTTCGACAGTGGAATTTGCTGCCAAGGAGTGTGGTGGAGTCTCCTACTTTGGAGGTCTTTAAGCAGAGGCTTGACAACCATATGTCAGGAGTGCTCTGATGGTGTTTCCTGCTTGGCAGGGGGTTGGACTCGATGGCCCTTGTGGTCTCTTCCAACTCTATGATTCTATGATTCTATGCGCCTGCTGGATGTCGAGGTTAGTTTCTCGACGGCCAGACATCCAGAAACCACGGACAAGCAGAGAGAGCTAACAGCATACTTCAACAATATCTACACTGCTACGTCAACGAGAGGGAGAATGATTGGGTGGACAACTTAGCGCTGGCTGAGTTTGCATACAATAACGCAGAACATGTGTCCACAGGGATGAGTCCGTTTATGGCGAATTACGGGTGTCACCCCAGGGCTTTCCCAGGGGAAGGGGAGGGAAGTTGGAGTGTTCCTGCAGCTGAAAAATTTGTGGAAGAGATGGAGGCTTTACACCAACAGCTTAAGCTAAACCTGGAAAGGGCCAAGGAAGAGTACAAGAGGCAGGCAGACAAGCACCGCAGAGAGGGAGAAACCATTAGAGTGGGGGACCGGTTGTGGTTGTCTACCAAAGGGTTACCTTTCAAAGGAGGGTGCAAGAAACTACGGCCAAAGAGACTGGGACCGTTCGAAGTAGCCCAGCAAGTTAACCCGGTGGCCTTTAGGCTCAAATTGCCATCTCACATGAAACTGCACCCCGTGTTCCATAGGTCCTTACTCTCACTGTTCAGGGAGGGGAGGGAATTTCTGGGTCAGCAAAGTGAAACACCCTTGCATCCACAGATGGAGGAAAGGGAACTCAGTGGCCATGCAGCTGAAATTCTCGATTCCAGGTGGAGAGGGGGGCGAGTGGAATATTTGGTGGCGTGGGAGGGGGAGTCAGAAGCGGAAAACACATGGGTCACAGCAGAAGAGATTAGGGATGAGTATCTGCAGGAGGAGTTTCATAGCAGGTATCCGAGAAAGCCCAAACCACCAGAGAGATTCTGGGGGGAGCAATTTGGCACCACCGATGAAGAGGAAGAGTTTGAGGGTTTTCCCGCCTCCGACCAGGAGGAAGGGGAATTATCCGAAGAAGAATCCGACTGGGGAGATTGGGGAGAGAGGAGAGACAGCAGCAAATGGAGAGGGATGTTTGAATCATCAGATGGACGGGAGAGTTCCTTCCGGGGGCTTCCTGCATCACCGTCCGAGGAAAGGACGGGGGAGGGGGAGGGGGAGGGCCCTGGGAGTGAAGTGGATGTCAGGGAACTGACATCAGAGCATAGTGGAGAGGCGAGGCTCCCAGATTCTGCAGGAGAGGGGACTAGTAAGGGAAGAGAGAGAACGTCCTCTGGGGAAAGAAGTCCAGGTGACACCAGGAAGAAGGGAGAGGCAGAGAGCAGTTTGGAGGGGAGGCTCCGAGACTCTTCCAGTGAAGTCAGTGGGGAGGGTGGAGGACCACCACTCGGCACGCCCACTCTGCGCAGAAGGCTTCCGCGCAGAGAGGTGAGGCGAAGGTTGTCCGTTAAGGAATTCTTATGCTGGAGGAAATTTAGGAGACGCCCACTCACGGATTCTGCTAGCGACTGAGCAGCAGCGCCAAGGCTGCTCAGTCAGGGAAAGACACAACCGACCCTAAGCAGTTTGGAACAGCTAGAGGTTTACACACAAGCAACCCCAATTCCCGTGACAGCAATTCGTGAGTCCCTTACGTTGCTTGTGTGCAAGAGGACCGGGGTACAATCATGAGTCAAACCGGAGGAGCCGGCGCAGGAGAGGGGGCCAAAGGCGGACAGAGTCTGGAGGAGAGAAACTGAGACTTGGAGCAGCAACTGGCTCTACTAGCGGCGCGGCTGGATGAAAGGAGGACACATGATGCCCAGGGGAAGATTACCCCCATCTCAAGAAAGGTACCGGGACTTGTGCAGAAGTTTGGGGGCAACCCCAGAGATTATAACGCTTTTAAGACAGAAGTGCAGTATGCGCTGGAGCTGTAGTACGATGACTTTGCCCACGATGGGGGAAGAGTCGCTTTCGTGGTGGGGCACCTGGAGGGGCGGGCCAGAGATTGGGTTCGACCCTTAATGGCAGCGGAGAACGCGGCCTTGAAGGACCTGAGAAAGTTTTTTAGCGCGATGGATCACATGTTCTCGAGCGATGTTGAACTGAGCGTGACGCGCAAAGAACTGATGGGGTGCAAACAAGGAAACCAGTCAGTGAGAGAGTACTGGTTGAGATTTGCTATGCTGATCCATAAACTTGGGTGGGATCTGAGTTCGGAACCTATTCAAATGTTGTTTGAGGAGGGCTTATCCCCTTGGGTGAGAGACGAACTTTTCCGCTCACCCTGCCCGGAATCGATGGACCAGCTGACCAAGTTGGCGCTCGCTGTAGGAGTCCGACAAGAGACGCGCGCTCTGGAAAGGCGGGAAGGGAGAGCAGAGCGTTGGCATGACAACTGCATTCCAGACATGCCAGCGTCTACTGTGCCACCCGAGGAGCCAATGGAGATTGGAGAAGCGAGCGTGCGCGGGTTTTCAAACTCCAGCGAGGCGCGTAAGAAGGAGGGGAAAACCAGTAAGAGGTGTTTCCGCGGACTTCCGGGTTGACGCGATCTGGAAATGGCGGATTCCCTCCGAGCTGCGGAGGGAATCGGCTCTACCGAGGATGGGTCTTTGCTGCGCCGGCGACGCGGGGACCCTTAAAAACCGCAGGCGCGGAAGCCTGCGGACTGAAGACTCGGCGGGTGCCTTAAGCGCCCCCCTGATTCGCAAAGAGCCTTTTTAAAGGCTGCGGAGGGGATACGGGGGTGGCGTGGCACTGAGAGTCGATCGCTACCTTGGTAGAGCGAAGCCGCGAGCCATAACCAGAGAGCGCCGACTTCCTTCCTTGAAAATCTGGACTGAAAGAACTACCCGTGAGTAAGACGGATTGGGACTTTAAAAATTTTTACCTTGAATTAGAGACGACCGGGGGGTGTGTTAAAAGGAAGTCCGCACCCCCCCCCTTGCAGAAGATCTAAGCAACGACATAAGAGCTAAGCTGGAGAGCCTACCCTTGGTGGGGTGAGTTAAAAAGGACATTAACTTCCAAGATTTAACTAAAGGAAATTTTGGGCTGGAGAGTGGAGTTTTGGAAACCCTCCTTTTGCTTTAAACAACCCCCCCTCCCGGGCTCGGGAACGTCCTGCCTTTGTGCCTGTGTAAGAGCTGCGGAGTTTGACAGCTGTCAAAGCTGCCAAACGGGCGGTTTAAAGTGAGAAATTGTCATTTAAGATCCCTCTGGACTAAGACGAGTTATAATTGAGCTAAAACTGTTGGAAACAAAGTAATAACAATCAGTTAAAGGATTGTTGGTGAAAAGGCAACTAAGTAACCAGATTCCCCCTAGGGGGAATTCTGTGAAACTACAATGGATACAATGGCTGTGGAAGGAAAGTTACTAGTGGAAATCGAAAGGATGTTTCAATTGGTGGGAATCTTACAGGAGCAGAGCTTGGCCATGAATAAACAACTTGAGACTATGACCTTGGGAACAGGCAACTCTGCTCTTTGTATTGAGGACCTCAATGAGAAAGAATCCACAGCTGATTGGGAAACAATATCTACAGAGCTGGAAGAGACTAAACAACAAGAAAAAGAAGAAGTAATCCTGGGAAGCAACAACCAAAAGTTGACATCTGTGGAATACAAGCAAGGAGACGCTGGGAACATATCCACCACAAGTCTGCGAAAGATACAGAAGAAGAAGGAGGAGGTCCCAAGACAAAATGGAATACAGGAATTTAAAACAAAGAAATATGATTGGGGCCTCCGTTTGGACTTAGACTTTGAAGAGATAGACTTTGTGGAAATTCTTCAGCAGCTACCTTTGAATCTTCTTGTGGGAAGAGGATATATTTTGATGGTGAAAGAACTTTTCCCAGATCCGACGACTGACATAAAGGACTACCAACAGGACAGGCGGAGAGGGACGGAAAGAGATTTGAAAGCCTCGGACGTGAGGAACCCAGGCTGAGAATCTCGAATTTGGATTTTTATTGGGAAGGGACAAAAACCGGGGATGGGAGGGAGGGAAGAAGAGATTCTTAAAAACTCTTAAGACTTTTAGGTTTGGTTAAGATGACTCTTAATCTAAGATAAAATGAAAATCGATGGAAGAGAACTTAAGTCCAACTTATGAAAATCAATTTTTATTATAAAAAAGGTAATAAGATGAATAAGATTGTTAAGAGGAGAAATATCAACTTGCTGATATAATCTTGAAACTGGGATGCACGAGGGGAGGTGGGGGGAAGTCAGGGAACAAGGTTATGAAACGGGGATTTGCTGATTCTATACATGTTTTTGGTCTTTTGTTTTTTCTTTGTGTATGTTTTGTCTATATAAAAGCAGAAAACCAAATAAAAATTTTATAAAAAAGAAAAAAGAAAAGAAAACCAGTAAGAGGTGTTTCCTATGGCAGCAGCCGGGACATTTTGCCAGAGCCTGCCCTCAGAGGAAGGCGTGGCAAGGAATGGTGGGGGCAGTGGGGAGTGAGGCGGGAAAAAAAGAGGCACCGGGAAACGGCCGTGCTTGGCTGCAGGAAGGAGGGCACAGCAGCCAGGCGAGCAACCAGTAGAAGTGCCCAAACCAGACCCTCCCCGAGCAGCCATCGTCATAGAGGTGGTGCTAGAACTCCCAAACGGACACCCCATCAAAGTGAAGGCGCTGCTGGATTCAGGCAGCTCTTGCAACTTCTTTAGCAAGGATTTTGCGCTAGAACACCAGCTACAGGTGGTGCCTCTAGAACATCCCCTGCAAGTAACCACGATTGATGGGAGAGAACTTTTGGGAGGGGAAGTAACCAACCAGACCCCTCCCATGAAAATGACAGTTCCCAGACACACTGAGACCATTGCCTTTCACGTAGCCACCTTAGCAGGACCACCCATCATACTGGGAATGAGTTGGCTGGCACTGCACGACCCAGTAGTAGGGTGGCACCAGCGGACAGTCACCTTTGGGTCAGCTCACTGCGTAGAGCATTGCCACGGAGGGGAAACCCCGAGGATGGCAGTAGCCAGGGTGGCAGGGATGGTGGTGGGAGAAAAGGGGAGGCTACCACCTCAGTATGCAGACCTGGAAGAAGTCTTCAGCGAGAGAGAGGCGGATAGACTACCCCCTCACTGGCCCTTTGACTGTCAGATCAACCTACTCCCAGGGGCTCAGTTACCAGTGGGTAAGCTGTACGCCATGTCAGACAGGGAGATGCAGGAGTTGCGGAAGTTCATTGACAAGAATCTGAAGAGGGGCTTTATACGTGAATCAAGGGCGGTGGGGGCAGTCCAGTGTTCTTTGTGGACAAAAGAGACTCCAAAGAGCCCCGCTTGGTCGTAGATTACAGGTCCGTGAACCGGGTGTCGGAACCGGTGACCTTCCCAATGCCCAGGATTGATGACATTTTGGCCAGGGTAAGGAAAGGGAAGGTTTTTACCAAGTTGGACCTTCGGGGGGCGTATAATTTGATAAGGATGAGGGAGGGGGATGAATGGAAAACCACCATGTTCACCCCTCTGGGGGCCTTTGAGTATCTCGTTATGCCCTTCGGATGACAATCGGGATCCAGCACATTTCAAGCTTCCATGCACCAGGTGCTGGGGTCCCTGCTGTACAAGAATTGTGTGGCCTTCCTGGACGACGTACTTATCTACTCAGAGAACGAGGAGCAGCATGTGAAAGATGTCAGGGAAGTGCTGAAAAGGCTGCAGGAGCATCAGCTGTGGGTCAAACTGGAGAAATGCCAATTCCATGCACGAGAGGTGGAGTTCCTGGGCTACAGGTTGTCAGACAAAGGTCTGGCAATGGACCCAGGCAAGGTGCAGGCCGTGCTAGAATGGAAGCCTCCCAAGAACCGGAAGGACGTGCAGAGGTTCTTGGGGTTTGCAAATTTCTACAGGAAGTTCATCAATAACTTCGCCCATCTAACGGCACCCATAACGGATTGTCTCAGCAGCAAGAAGAAGTTCGAATGGACGGAGGAGGCCCAGCGTTCCTTTGAAAAGCTTAAGAGGGCGTTCGCATCGGAAGAGCAGCTCCTGCACGTGGATCTGCGGAAGCCGATAAGGCTAGAGACGGATGCGCCAGACAGAGCTGTAGGGGGGATATTGCTTCAGCAGGGAAATGGGGAGTGGAAACCGTGTGCCTTCTTTTCCAGGAAGCTTAACAAGTCGGAGCAAAACTACACAGTGTACGATCGAGAACTGCTGGCAATTCACGAGGCTTTTCGACGGTGGCGACATTTTCTCATAGGCGCACAGCACAAAGTCCAGGTGTGTACTGACCACAAGAACCTGGAGTATTGGAGAACGGCAAGAGTGCTCAACCAGCGACAGGTGCGGGGGGCTCAAGAGTTTTCCAAGTTTAATTTTGAAATTAGGTACGTGCCTGGGAAGGAAAATGTCAGAGCAGATGCCCTCTCTCGCAAGCCTGAATACGAGGAAGGGGAGGGAGGACCAGAAGCACGTTATGTCATACCCGAGGACAGGTGTGTGTGGGGGGGAGTGTTCGTAGGGAGGCAAGAGCTGGCCGGTCTGACGAGGGATGATCAGTATGCACAAACCAAGATCCGGGAAATTGGTATCACTGGGGAAACTCAGGGGGGGGGTTCGAAGTAAAGGATGGGGCACTGTACTATAAGGGTGCATTGTACATACCTGAGGGGGATTTGAGGAGCAGAATACTCAAGCAATTGCATGACAACCCCACGGCAGGACATTTTGGACAACATAAGACAATGCTACTGGTCACCAGGCAGTTTTGGTGGCCACGGGTGAGGGAAGATGTGAAGGAGTACGTACGTGGGTGCCAGTGCTGCCAGAGAGCGAAGGGGGAGAGGACAGCACCTGCGGGGTTACTGGAGCCCTTACCCACACCAGAGAGGCCATGGGAGGTGGTATCAATTGACTTTATGACGGATTTACCAAAAGCCAGGGGGAAAATGGCAGTAATGGTGGTAGTTGACTTGATGACCAAAATGTGCCATTTTATTGCGTGCTCGCATGCGGTGACTGCAGAAGAAACAGCAAAGCTGTTTGTAGAGCATGTTTTCAGGTTGCATGGCGCCCCCTTGAGGATTTTATCCGACAGAGGACGGCAATTCACGACCAGATTCTGGAGGAAGCTTATGAGTCTGCTGGACGTCGAGGTTGGGTTCTCAACGGCCAGACATCCCGAAACCAACGGACAAGCAGAGAGAGCGAACAGCGTACTTCAACAATATCTACGCTGCTACGTCAGCGAGAGGGAGAAGGATTGGGTGGACAACTTAGCGTTGGCTGAGTTTGCATACAATAACGCAGAACATGTGTCTACAGGGATGAGTCCGTTTATGGCGAATTACGGGTGTCACCCCAGGGCTTTCCCCGGGGAAGGGGAGGGAAGTTGGAGTGTTCCCACAGCTGAAAAATTTGTGGAAGAGATGGAGGCTTTACACCAACATCTTAAGTTAAACCTGGAAAGGGCCAAGGAAGAGTACAAGAGGCAGGCTGACAAGCACCGCAGGGAGGGAGAAACCATAAGAGTGGGAGACCAGGTGTGCTTGTCTACCAAAGGGTTACCGTTCAAAGGAGGGTGCAAGAAGCTACGGCCAAAGAGACTGGGACCGTTCGAAGTAGCCCAGCAAGTTAACCCGGTGGCCTTTAGGCTCAAATTGCCATCTCACATGAAACTGCACCCCGTGTTCCACAGGTCCTTACTCTCACCGTTCAGGGAAGGGAGGGAATTTCTGGGTCAGCGAAGTGAAACACCCTTGCATCCACAGATGGAGGAAAGGGAACTCAGTGACCATGCAGCTGAAATTCTCGATTCCAGGTGGAAAGGGGGGCGAGTGGAGTATTTGGTGGCGTGGGAGGGGGAGCCAGCAGAGGAAAATGCATGGGTCCCAGCAGAAGAGATTAGGAATGAGTATCTGCAGGAGGAGTTTCATAGCAGGTTTCCGAGAAAGGTTTCCGAGAGGTTCTGGGGGGAGCAATTTGGCACCACCGATGAAGAGGAAGATTTTGAGGGTTTTCCCGCCTCCGAAGAGGAGGAAGGGGAAGTGTCAGAAGAAGAATCCGACTGGGGAGATTGGGGAGAGAGAAGAGACAGCAGCAAATGGAGAGGGGTGTTTGAATCATCAGATGGAGGGGAGAGTTCCTTCCGGGGGTTTCCTGCATCACCGTCCGAGGAAAGGACGGGGGAGGGGGAGGGCCCTGGGAGGGAGGTGGATGTCAGGGAACTGACATCAGAGCAGAGGGGAGAAGCGAGGCTCCGGGACTCTGCAGGAGAGGGGACGAGTAAGGGAAGAGAGAGAACGTCATCTGGGGAAGGAAGTCCAGGGGACACCAGGAAGAAGGGAGAGGCGGAGAGCAGCTCGGAGGTGAGGCTCCGAGACTCTTCCAGTGAAGTCAGTGAGGAGGGTGGAGGACCACCACTCGGAACGCCCACTCTGCGCAGAAGGCTTCCGCGCAGAGATGCGAGACGGAGGTTGTCCGTTAAGGAATTCTTATGCTGGAGGAAATTTAGGAGACACCCACTCACGGATTCTGCTAGCGACTGAGCAGCAGCGCCAAGGCTGCTCAGTCAGGGAAAGACACAACCGACACTAAGCAGTTTGGAACAGCTAGAGGTTTACACACAAGCAACCCCAAATCCCGTGACAACGAATAAGCTCTGATTGGGCTTTTTTCAATTCGCATGGTGTTATTTCGGTGTGCACCAGAATCACCCCCAACCAAAGCAAAAATGCCTTTTGTTTCCATCTACATAAAAAGAAGATGATAAAGCTCTGATTGGGCTTATTTCAAATTGGTGTTTTTGGGGTTAGAATGCACATTCACACAAAAATCGCAGAAATGTTTGTTACCAGCCCAAATCAAGCATAGGTGTTTTGGTTCCCTCTCAATAGAAAAAGGACGAATAAGCTTCGATTGCTCTTTCGGTGTTCATTCACCCACAAATAGCAAAGCGGTGTAATAAGCCTAAACAAAGCCAAACAGGTTGTTTTGGTTTCGAACTACATAGAAAGAAGAATCTTGGATTGTGCTTACTTCATGTCGTGTTCTTTGCTGTTAATGCACATTGACACAGAAATCGCAGTGTGTGCAATGAGACCAAAATAACACAACACCATCTTTTCGCTTCCATATGCGTAGAAAGAAGTCGAATAAGCTTTGATTGGGCGTTTTTCAATTCGCATGGTGTTATTTGGGTGTACGCCAGAATCAGCCCAAACGAAAGCAAATAGGTATTTTGGGTTCCATCTACATAAAAAGAAGATGATAAAGCTCTGATTGGGCTTATTTCAAATTGGTGTTTTTGGGGTTAGAATGCACATTCACCCAAAAATCGCAGAGTGACATGTTTATTATCAGCCCAAATCAAGCATAGGTGTTTTGGTTCCATCTCAATAGAAAAAGGACGAATAAGCTTCGATTGCTCTTTCGGTGTTCATTCACCCACAAATAGCAAAGCGAAGTGTAATAAGCCTAAAGAAAGCCAAACAGGTTGTTTTGGTTTCCAACTACATAGAAAGAAGAATCTTGGATTGCGCTTACTTCATGTTGTGTTCTTTGCTGTTAATGCTCATTGACACAGAAATCGCAAAGTGTGTGCAATGAGACCAAAATAACATAACACCATTTTTTCGCTTCCATATGCGTAGGAAGACGACGAATAAGGTTTGACTGGGCTTTTTTCAATTCGCATGGTGTTATTTGGGTGTGCGCCAGAATCACCCCAAACGAAAGCAAATAGGTGTTTTGGGTTCCATCTACATAAAAAGAAGATGATAAAGCTCTGGTTGTCCTTATTTCAAATTGGTGTTTTGGGGATTAGAATGCACATTCAACCAAAAATCGCAGAAATGTTTGTTACCAGCCCAAATCAAGCATAGGTAAACATATGGTAACATCTCAATAGAAAAAGGATGAATAAGCTTCGATTGCTCTTTCGGTGTTCATTCACCCACAAATAGTGTGGCTTGATGATGCAGTCCGGCACGTTTCCCTGCGCCACACTGGACTCCTGAAACAAGAATCACACACAGAGAAACCACTCCCGTATGTGAACATAACCACGCCTCAGAATGTGAGACGTCACTCAGAACTGTTTAACCCTGTAAGTTCTGATTCTCTTCACACCCCCTCTCGTCTCGCATCCTGAGGGAAACTGTGAACACACATCTACAGACCTCTTTGAGTTCAACTCCCTTCCCATTGCCTCTTGCCCCCTTCTGGCATCTGTCTCAGGCAACTGTTGAACCTCCTCAAAACTCCCAGGTTCGCACTGCGCGAAACCAACCCATGCGCTGGTGACCTGAAACCTCTCAGGTGGCACCCCCTTTGTTGTGCGTGCGGATCGTCTGAGCACAGTCTCAGGTGCTCCTCCTGACCCACTGGGGCCAGCAAGTGTGTCTTCTACATCTGAAGACTCCCCCTCTGACTTACTGCGTCTTCGGGCCTTCTGCACTTTGCTAACAGGAGATGAAGGCTCACTCTTGGGCTCTCTATTAACAACCTGTGGAGAAACCCAACCCTGTTCTTGACTCTGTTCAGAGACCTGGTCCTCAGCAACAGGTTCAGCCTCTGGCTCTCCCTCCTCCTCAGAATCAGACAGACATTCTGAGAGAACATCAGGACCCTCATTGAGTCTTGACCAACCATTCTGTTCACAGAACTCAGCATGTTTGCTGATCAGAAGCTTGGTCTGATCACCTTCTTGATATGCAAACCTCCACCCCTTTGTCGCAGGCTCATATCCACAGAAGATCATTTTCTGGAACCTCGGATCACCTTCCTTCTGTTGGGCCTTTGGCACAAGCACCCAGGCTTCGCAACCAAACACACGGAAGAAATGCACCTGCGGTTTTTTCCGGTGCAACAAGAAAAACGGTGTGTCACCTATAACCGAGTTATAGGACCTTACTTACTTATCAAACCTTTATTAGGCATTGTGCAAATAAAACCATAAAAGAGGAAATAACATATAAAAGCTTTGAAATATATATAAAAGGCAGCAGTTGGCTACATACATATATATATATATACATATAAAATCAGTGGTTTTCGTTGTTAACCTGCTCCTTGGAGGACTGCTGCCAAAAACTCGGCTACCCCCGCCGTTACCCTTTGGTCGACGTCGGATAGGCAGAATCCCACACATTCACCTTGCTGGGGTTCCAGACCACCCAAAAGAGGGGACAGCACGCGTTGACGTGGGATACTGTACAATGGGCAATGAAAGAGAATATGCTCTACAGTGTCCGGGACATTCATAGAACATCTGCAGAATCTCTTGTTTCTAGGAATGTTTTGATATCTTCCCCTGACAAATGCTGAGGGAAAAACATTCAAACGGGCCAGCATAAAAGCCCTACGTTGGGCTGGGATTATTAATTTAGTGACGTAATTGGCTCTGCTGTCTAGGATATTTAAATCATAGAATATGGGGGAGCAAATTTTGTTTACAGCTGCCATAATATTTTGTCTCTCGACATCCTTTAGTCTAGTTAGGATATTATGGAAAATGTATTGCTCATTAGAATTGTACAGGGGCTCCAGCTCGATGCCTAAAGATTCAATCTTTTTTTCGAGGTACTGATACCATCTTGATTTATAGGAGTCTTTGAGCAAATCAGCGAGCAGACTTGATGGAGGGCAGCGAAAATGGCAGCGTAACCAGTACTTTATTGAGGTGGACCATGCCCAATATTCCATTGTGTGTATGCCTATTTCTGCACACATTGTTTCATATTTGATCACAGCTGGGAGTCCAAGAATACGTCTCAGAAAGCTGGAGTGAATCTTTTTTAAATCACTGTTATATGCTTGGACCCATAGCGGGATTCCATAGAATATCTGGGATTGCACTTTTGTTTGAAATATCTGATTGGCCGCAGGAATAAATTGATTACCTTTCTGATAATAAAAACGGGCAACTGCTGATGAGGTACACTTTGCCTGTTTTATGGCATTTGTGCGATGATTTGCCCACCCTAAATTGCTCTGGAATAAGATTCCCAGATACCTATAGATTTTCACTTGTTGGATTTCTTGCCCTCTTATTTTCCATTTCTCTAATTTCCAACCATTCGAGAAGACCAAAATTTTTGTCTTCTCATAATTTATAGAGAGTTTGTTACATTCGCAGTAAAGGATCAGAGAAGATATAAGACGTTTCAGACCCAAGCTCGTTAATGATAGTAGGACAGCATCGTCTGCGTATAATAAGAGAGGAACTGGTTTCTGATTAAGTTTAGGGGCATGTGAATCTATTTTTTGGAGGTGATCTGGCAAGTCTGATAAAAATAAATTAAATAGAAAGGGAGCGAGAATACACCCTTGTTTTACCCCTTTCGAGTTTGGGATGTCTGATGAAAGGTGACCTTTGGTGTTAAGTTTGACTTGACAGGTATTGGAAGAGTATAGATTTTGTATTAGAATCAATAAGCGTTGATCAATTTTTAATTCTGCGAGTTTCCTCCACAGCTTTGGGCGGTCAATTGAGTCGAATGCACCACGAAAGTCTACAAAAGCAGCATATATCTTAGATTGCCTTTGGGATCTATATTTTTCAACCAAATGCATAAGTATAAGGCAGTGGTCTAATGTAGAGCAACCTTTGGAGAAACCTATTTGTTCTTTCCCTGGTAAATTTAGATTTTTCATCCAGGTAAGAAGTTTAGATAAAAGGTGCTTGGCGTAGATTTTCCCTATCACTGATAATAGGCTTATCGGTCTGTAATTCCTTGGTTCTTTTGGGTCACCGTTTTTAAAGATTGGGATAATTATTGATCTTAACCATATCTCAGGTATGATCCCATATTTATCTATGAGAGTAAACAATTGAGCTAAGGGTTCTGCCCACCAATCTATATAGGTCTTGAATAATTATAGGACCTATTCATCGTAAAGTTGGCAGCCCTCCAAGCCTCGCTCCAAAAGCTCTGAGGCAAACCGGAGTCACACAGTAGAACCTCAGCAGCTTGAGCGAGAGCTCTACTCTTGTGCACTGCCACGCCCCTCTCCTTGGGAGAAGTAGCACCCGTCACCCTGTGACGTATTCCCTTCTGGCTGAAAAACCTCTGCAGAGCAGACCCAGTAAACTCTTCCCCTCGGTCGCTCTTGAACCCCTGAACCTTGTTGGAGAACCGTAGTTCCACTTCCGCAACCCAGTCTTTAATCAGTTGCGCTGCCTCGCCATGCCGCTTCAACGAGAAAGACCAGCCATTTTGGCTAAAATCATCTGTCAGCGTCAGCACAAACCTGGCCCCGCCCAGACTCAGACTTTGCATGGGACCACAAAGGTCTATGTGCACAAGCTCAAAAGGTTTTGTGGTTACCCTCTTACTTCTGAGATAACTGCACCTTTGTACCTTTCCCTTCTGCATGCCCTACAATCTAGGGATTTACCACATGCTTTCAGTTTGCAACCTTTCGTGCATCTGAGCAACTTCTGGACATCTTCCAAACTGCTGTGCGACATTCTCCTGTGCCACAAGTGAACACAAGAATCATGAATGGGAACACTAGCACACTTCGCCTGTGCTGTCTCGGCGTCTCCCTTACCCTCCAGAGGTGTCTCCAGAACAAATAGGTTGTTCTGACATGCAACACTGACCAGTTGTCTCCCACCCCTGGAAATGGAACAGACATCATTTTCAAAGCAAACCTTATAACCCTCCTTTACAAGAGCAGGTACAGATAAAAGACAACAATGCATCTCTGGCACAACGTAGACTTCCAGCTCCGCCTGTAAAAAAGAAACAAAAACATTTCCCACGTTAGACAAAGGCCTCTGTGACCCATCAGCAAAAATAACAGTTTTCCCAGCTGAAACAGCTCTGCAGTTCCGCATTCCGCCACTAGGTGGTGGCTTCAGGTGATGGCTGGCTCCTGAGTCGATGACCCAGCGCATCACTTTGTCCTCACTGGAGTTGTTCCATAGCGTTGCCATGGAGGCAGTTAGGTGATAAGAACCGTCTTCACTCCCTGAGTCACGTCCTCCCTTCGCTTTCCCACGCTGGCCTCCTCTCCTGGACTGGCTGCCATGGAAACCTGGCTGACTGCCATGGGAAACGACCTTGGAGACATCCTGCCCGGCCTCTCTGGCTCTCTGCGGACAGGAACGACGCAGATGGTCAACAGACTCACAGACAAAACATCGACGAATGGGAAAAGCCTGAACCGTGTCTTCTGCTGGCTTGGCCCCCCTTCTCTTACAACTTGCAGGGCTCTCTGTGCCAGTTTGGCCCTCTCTTCTCACGGGACTCCCAGGACGCTTTCCTGCACCCCCTCTGGTGGGTAAAGGGCTCCCAGCACTTGGCCTCTTTCCAGGCTCCTCACACAGACACGTTGCAGCATCCACACAGCCCCCAGACTCTGCAAAAGCAACAGTAGCAGCAGCAGCAACAGCAGCAACAGTAACAGTAACAGTCCCTTCGCCCCCCTGTGGGGCCTCCCAGCTCCTCCCAGCTGTGTATCGGCTCTCAAGAAAATGGCCGGCGCCATCTTGCCTCTCCCCTCCGGATGCAGCCACTTCTCGGCCCTTGCTTCCCACTCCAGCTCCACAAGCTTCTTGGAGTGCTAGCCAAGCGGCCTCTGGCCTTCTTGCACCCAGGACAACAGGCACCAGATGAGCATCCACATTTTCTGCCAAAAAAGCAAGCACACTCTTCTCAACTTCACTTTGCTTTGCAGCTCTCTTAGCCTCTGCTTTCCCAGCTGCCTTCGGTATCGGCTGGACAACATCCCACAGCCGCTCCCCAACTAACAGCAGCTCTGCTTGAAAGCTCCACTCCAACCAAGTTTGGCTAGTCAGTTTCTGACATGGCAGCTTAAGCTCAAAGCCATGTTCCTGGAACTGAGACATTGCCTCCCTTCTGTTGGCTTTTCCAAAGGTACTCACTCAGCAGCCAAACTGGGCACTCCGGACGACGTGGCTCCTCAGCTCCCACTCCATCAGCCTCCTCCGATCTGCCTCAAACGTTAGGCAGGACTCTAGCTGGCTTTCACACACACCAGCACGACCTGGCAACAGCTTCAAAAGCTTGGCTGACTTCCATAACCTGTGGCTTGATGATGGAGTCCGGCACGTTTCCCTGCGCCACACTGGACTCCCGTGGGTAGCTCACTGTCAGTTTCCTTCAGCAGAGTCTCCGCAGTGGTAGAAAACTGTTGCAATGTGTGTGTAATAAATCAGACTGTACGCAGCCTTGTTGCTTATCTCCAACAGTCTTTAATCGTGTAGCAAAAACATCATAAATCAGCCAGGCGAAAGAGGGCATATCTTTCGACTCTCGGTCAAACCAAAACAAGAATCACACACAGAGAAACCACTCCCGTATGTGAACATAACCACGCCTCAGAATGTGAGACGTCACTCAGAACTGTTTAACCCTGTAAGTTCTGATTCTCTTCACAAATAGCAAAGCGAAGTGTAATAAGCCTAAAGAAAGCTGAACAGGTTGTTTTGGTTTCCAACTACATAGAAAGAAGAATCTTGGATTGCGCTTACTTCATGTCGTGTTCTTTGCTGTTAATGCACATTGACACAGAAATCGCAAAGTGTGTGTGTAATGGGAATTGGGGTTGCTCGTGCGTAAAGGATGTTGAAGTTCTAGGCAACGTTGCCTGGCTAAACCTTTCCCTGGCTGGACAGCCCTTCCTCCATGGCTTTGTCAGTCGCTGGCAGAATCCGTCAGTGGGCGTTTCCTGAATTTCTTCCAACATAAAAATTCCTTGACGCCCAGTCTCCGCCTAGCCTCCCTGCGCGGAAGATTTCTGCGCAGAGTAGGCATAGCCAGAGGAGGTACTGGACTCTCCCCGCTGGTCTCTGTGGAAGAGTCTTGGAGCCCTCTCTCCGAAGTCCTTCCCTGGTCCCCTTCCTCCCCAGTGTCACGCTGATAACCTTCCCCAAAGGGAGTGTTCTCTCTCCCTCTGCTGGTCCCTTCTCCTGCATGGTCGGGGAGCCTTACCTCCACTCTAGGCTCCGATGGCAGTTCCCTGACATCCACCTCCCCCCCCCGAACCCCCCTCACCTCCGTCCCGTTCCTTTGGCCTAAGTTCCTCCCTTCCCTCTGACGGCGATGTGGGAAATCCCCGGAAGGAGCTACCCCCATCCTCTGAAGATTCAAACATAGCTCTCCACCTGCTGCTATCTCTTCGTACCAGATCACCCTCCCAGTCCGATTCCTCACCCTCCGATTCCTCTCCTTCCTCCTTGTCGGAGGCCGGAAACCCCACAAACTTTTCTTCCTCATCTGTAGTGCCAAATTGCTCCTCCCAGAACCTCGCTACTGGTTTGGGCTTCCTTGGGAACCTGCTGTGAAACTCTCCCCTGAGATCCTCATCCCTGATGGTCTCCGCAGGAACCCACGTGTTTTCCGACTCAGGTTCCCCCTCCCAAGCCACCAAATACTCCACTTCCCCTCCTCTCAATCTTGAATCAAGTATTTCCGTGGCTTGACTGCTGAGTTCCCTCTCCTCTATGCGTGGGTGAGTGGGGACCTCTCTCTCTCGCCCCGGAAATTCCAGCCCCTCCCTGTACAGAGAGAGTAGGGACCTATGGAACACCGGGTGTAGTTTCATACTGGTCGGCAACTTGAGCTTGATTGACCTGCTGGGTTACCTCGAAAGGTACCAGCCGCCTGGGCCGCAACTTCTTGCACCTTCTTGCACCCTCCCTTGAAAGGTAACCCCTGGGTTGACAACCACACCTGGTTTCTCCTTCCCTGCGGTGCTTGTCTGCCTGCCTCTTATACACTTCCTTGGCCCTTTCCAAGTTCATTTTAAGTTGTTGGTGTAAGGCTTCCATTTCTTCCACAAACTGCTCTGCTGCTGGCACACTCCACCTCTCCTCCCCACCCCCTGGGAAAGCCCTGGGATGACACCCGTAATTGGCCATGAACGGGCTCATCCCCGTGGACACGTGTTCCGCGTTATTGTACACAAATTCTGCCAGCCCCAGTTTATCCACCCAGTCGTTCTGCCTCTCGCTGACATAGCAGCGTAGATATTGTTGGAGTATACCGTTCGCTCTTTCCGCTTGCCCGTTGGTCTCTGGGTGTCTGGCCGTCAAGAAGCTCACCTCGACTTCCAGCAAGCTCATGAGCTTCCTCCAGAACTGGGAAGTAAATTGCTTCCCTCGGTCGGACAAAACCCTCAAGGGGGCACCATGCAGTCTGAAGATGTGATCCACAAACAGCCGGGCAGTTTCCTCTGCCGTCACCGCATGCGAGCAAGCGATAAAATGGCACATTTTTGTTAACAGGTCAACAACCATCATGACAGCTGTTTTCCTTCTCGATTTGGGCAAATCTGTCATAAAATCTATGGACACCACCTCCCATGGTTTTCCCGGTGTGGGCAGAGGCTTGACAACCATATGTCAGGAGTGCTCTGATGGTGTTTCCTGCTTGGCAGGGGGTTGGACTCGATGGCCCTTGTGGTCTCTTCCAACTCTATGATTCTATGATTCTATGATTCTATGATTCTATGATTCTAAGGTTCCAGTAGTCCTGCGGGCGCCCCCCTCTCCCCCTTTGCTCGCTGGTAGCAGTCACACCCTCGTACGTACTCCCGTACATCTTCCCTCACCCTTGGCCACCAGAACTGCCTGGTGACCAGCAACATGGTCTTGTGTTGACCGAAATGCCCCGCCGTCGGGTTATCATGGAGTTGTTTGAGTACCCTTCTCCTCAAGTCATCCCCTGGTACATATAGTGCTCCCCTGTAATATAGTACCCCATCTTTCTCCTCAAACCCCCCATGGTTTCCCCCTGTGCCTCTGAGTTCCCGGATTTTCGTTTGGGCGAACTCGTCGTCCCTCGTCAGTCCTACTAGTTCTCGTGTCTCAACTAACACTCCCCCCCACACCCATCGGTTCTCGGGAATCACATGTCGTGCTTCTGGAGGTCCTTTTCCTTCCAGATACTCCGGCTTCCGGGAGAGGGCGTCTGCTCTGACGTTTTCCTCTCCCGGCACGTATCGAATCTTGAAGAAAAACTTGGAGAATTCTTGAGCCCACCGCACCTGTCCTTGGTTGAGTACTCGTGTAGTCCTCCAGTACTCTAGGTTCTTATGGTCCGTGCACACCTGGATCTTGTGCTGCGCCCCTATTAACAAATGTCTCCAGCGCCTAAAGGCTTCATAAATAGCCAGCAGTTCTTGATCATACACTGTGTAGTTTTGCTCAGACCTGCTCAGCTTCCTCGAGAAGAATGCGCACGACCTCTAGCTGGACTTGTCTCCCGGCTGGAGAAGCACCGCCCCTACCGCTCTGTCTGACGCGTCTGTCTCCAACCTCATTGGCTTCTGCAGATCCACGTGCAATAGGTGCTCTTCCGAAGCAAACACCTTTTTTAGCTTTTCGAAAGATTGCTGTGCCTCTTCTGTCCAGACGAACTTCCTTTTGCTACTGAGACAATCGGTGATGGGTGCCGTTCCTCATAAGGCATCGTTTCCAGGCCTTTGACCATTTTGGTTGCCCTCCTCTGAACACGTTCCAGTTTGTCAGTGTCCTTCTTGAACTGTGGTGCCCAGAACTGGACACAGTACTCCAGGTGTGGTCTGACCAGAGCAGAATACAGTGGCACTATTACTTCCCTTGATCTAGATGCTATACTCCTATTGATGCAGCCCAGAATTGCATTGGCTTTTTTAGCTGCCGCGTCACACTGTTGGCTCATGTCAAGTTTGTGGTCAACGAAGACTCCTAGATCCTTTTCACATGTACTGCTCTCAAGCCAGGTGTCACCCATCTTGTATTTGTGCCTCTCATTTTTTTTGCCCAAGTGCAATACTTTACATTTCTCCCTGTTAAAATTCATCTTGTTTGTTTTTGCCCAGTTCTCTAATCTGTCAAGGTCGTTTTGAAGTGTGATCCTGTCCTCTGGGGTGTTAGCCACCCCTCCCAGTTTGGTGTGATCTGCAAATTTGATCAGGATGCCCTTGAGTCCATCATCCAAGTCGTTGATAAAGATGTTGAATAAGACCGGGCCCAAGACAGAACCCTGTGGCACCCCACTAGTCACTCTTCTCCATCTTTTCGCTTCCATATGCATAGAAAGAAGACATATAAGCTTTGATTGGGTTTTTTTCAATTCACATGGTGTTATTTGGGTGTGCGGCAGAATCACCAAAAACCAAAGCAAAAAGGTATTTTGGGTTCCATCTACATAAAAAGAAGATGATAAAGCTCTGATTGTGCTTATTTCGAATTGGTGTTTTCGGGGATAGAATGCACATTCACCCCAAAATCTCAGAAATGTTTGTTACCAGCCCACATCAAGCATAGGTGTTTTGCTTCACTCTCAGTAGAAAAAGGACGAATAAGCTTCGCTTGCTCTTTCGGTGTTCATTCACCCACAAATAGCAAAGCGGTGTAATAAGCCTAAACAAAGCCAAACAGGTTGTTTTGGGTTCCAGCTATATAGAAAGAAGAATCTTGGATTGTGCTTATTTCATGTCATCTTCTATGGTGTTCATGCACATTGACCCAGAAATCGCAAAGTGTGTGTAATGAGACCAATATAACACAACACCGTCTTCTCGCTTCCATATGCATACAAAGAAGACGAGTAAGCTTTGATTGGACTTATTTCAATTCGCATGGTGTTTTTTAGGTGTGCACCAGAATCACCCGCAACCAAAGCAAAAAGGTGTTTTGGGTTCCATCAACATAAAAAAAAGATGATAAAGCTCTGATTGGGGTAATTTCAAATTGATGTTTTTGGGGTTAGAATGCACATTCACCCAAAATCGCAGAGTGACATGTTTTTTATCAGCGCAAATCAAGCATAGGTGTTTTGGTTCCATCTGAATAGAAAGAGGACGAATAAGCTTGGATTGTTCTTTCGGTGGTCATTCAACCCTAACCCTAACCCTAACCCTAACCCTAACCCTAACCCTAACCCTAACCCTAACCCTAACCCTAACCCTAACCCTCACCCTCACCCTCACCCTCACCCTCACCCTCACCCTATCCTAACCCTAACCTTAACCCCAGCAAAGCGTAGTGTAATAAGCCTAAACAAAGCCAAACAGGTTGTTTTGTGTTCCAGCTACTTAGAAAGAAGAATTTTGGTTTTCGCTTATTTCAAGTCGTGTTCTTTGGTGTTAATTCACATTGACCCAGAAATCGCAAAGTGTGTGTAATGAAACGAAAATAACACAACACCCTCTTTTCGCTTCAATGTGCGTAGAAAGAAGACGAATAAGCTTTGATTGGGCTTATTTCAATTCGCATGGTGTTTTTTGGGTGTGCACCGGAATCACCCCCGACCAAAGCAAAAAGGTTTTTTGGGTTCCATCTACATAAAAAGAAGATGATAAAGCTCTGATTGGGCTTATTTCAAATTGGTGTTTTTGGGGTTAGAATGCACATTCACTGAGAAATCGCAGAGTGACATGTTTATTATCAGCCGAAATCAAGCATAGGTGTTTTGGTTAGATCTCAATAGAAAGAGGACGAATAAACTTGGATTGTTCTTTTGGTTGTCATTCACCCTAACCCTAACCCTAACCCGAACCCGAACCCGAACCCGAACCCGAACCCAAACGCTAACCCTACCCTAACGCTAACCCTATCCCTAACCCTAACCCTAATCCTAATCCTAATCCTAATCCTAATCCTAATCCTAATCCTAATCCTAATCTTAATCTTAATCTTAATCTTAATCCTAATCCTAATCCTAATCCTAACCCTAACCCTAACCCTAACCCTAACCCTAACCCTAACCCTAACCATAGCAAAGCGAAGTGTAATAAGCCTAAACAAAGCCAAAAAGGTTTTTTTGTGTTCGAGCTACATAGAAAGAAGAATCTTGGATTTCGCTTATTTCAAGTCTTGTTCTTTGGTGTTAATTCACTTTGACCCAGAAATTGCAAAATGTGTGTAATGAAACGAAAATAACGCAACACCGTCTTTTCACTTCCATATGCATAGGATATGGTTCTATCTGAATAAATAGAGGTTGAAAAAATTTCTATTGTTCTTTCAGTGGTCAATCACAAGAACCCTAACCCTAACCCTAACCCTAACCCTAACCCTAATCCTAACCTAAACCCTAACGCTAAGCCGAACCCGAACCCGAACCCGAACCCAAAACCTAACGCTAACCCTAACCCAAACGCTAACCCTAACCCTAACCCTAACCCTAATCCTAACCTAAACCCTAACCCTAACCCTAACCCTAAGCCGAACCCGAACCCGAACCCGAACCCGAACCCAAAACCTAATGCTAACCCTAACCCAAACGCTAACCCTAACCCTAAACCTACCCTAACGCTAACCCTAACCCTAACCCTAACCCTAACCCTAATCCTAATCCTAATCCTAATCCTAATCCTAATCCTAATCCTAACCCTAACCCTAACCCTAACCCTAACCCTAACCCTAACCCTAACCCTAACCTTAACCCTAGCCCCAACACTAACCCTAACTGTCACCCTAACCCTAACCTTAACCCTAAGCACAGCAACTTGGATTGTTCTTTCGGTGGTCATTCACCCTAACCCTAACCCTAACCCTAACCCTAACCCTAACCCCAACCCTAACCCTAACGCTAACCCTAACCCTAACCCTAACCCCAACCCTAATCCTAACCTAAACCCTAACCCTAAGCCGAACCCGAACCCGAACCCGAACCCAAAACCTAACGCTAACCCTAACCCAAACGCTAACCCTAACCCTAACCCTAACCCTAACCCTAACCCTAATCCTAACCTAAACCCTAACCCTAACCCTAAGCCGAACCCGAACCCAAAACCTAACACTAACGCTAACCCAAACGCTAACCCTAACCCTAAACCTACCCTAACGCTAACCCTAACCCTAACCCTAACCCTAACCCTAATCCTAACCCTAACCCTAACCCTAACCCTAACCCTAACCCTAACCCTAACCCTAACCCTAATCCTAATCCTAATCCTAACCCCAACGCTAACCCTAACTTTAACCCTAAGCACAGCAACTTGGATTGTTCTTTCGGTGGTCATTCACCCTAACCCAAACCCAAACCCAAACCCTAACCCTAACCCTAACCCTAACCCTAACCCTAACCCTAACACTAACCCTAACCCCAACCCTAACCATAACCCGAACCCTAACCCTAACTGTCACCCTAACCCTAACCTTAACCCTAATCACAGCAAAGCAAAGTGTAATAAGCCTAAACAAAGCCAAACAGGTTGTTTTGTGTTACAGCTACAGTGGTGCCTCGCAAGACGAAATTAATTCGTTCCGCAAGTCTCTTCGTCTTGCGGTTTTTTCGTCTTGCGATGCACGGTTTCCCATAGGAATGCATTGAAAATCAATTAATGCGTTCCTAGGGAAACCGCCTTCAGACCAGGTCCGGGGACAGTCTGTCCCCGGACCTCTTCTGAAGGCTGGGGGGGGGACAAGGGCTTTTCTTCCCACCCCCAGCATTTTAAAAAACCCTGGGACAGCGGAGGACTTCTCCGCTGTCCGGGGCGATTTAAAAGCCCCTGGGAAGGCAGGCAGGGGGGACAAAGACTTTCACCCCCTGCCCGCCTTCAGAAGGTGTCCCCGCCCCCCCGCCCCACTTCGGAACAGCTTTCCGAAGTGGGGCGGATGGGGCAGGTGTCCCCGCCCCCCCGCCCCACTTCGGAACAGCTTTCCGAAGTGGGGCGGCGGGGGCAGGTGTCCCCGCCCCCCCTCCCCACTTCGGAACAGCTTTCCGAAGTGGGGCGGCTGGGGCAGGTGTCCCCGCCCCCCCCACTTCGGAACAGCTTTCCGAAGTGGGGCGGCGGGGGCAGGTGTCCCCGCCCCCCCTTCGGAACAGCGTTTTAAAATGCTGGGGGTCGGGAGCGAAGCGCTGCCGACCCCCAGCATTTTAAAATCTCCCCGTGTCCCGGGAAGATTTTAAAATGCTGGGGGTGGGGAGCGAAGCGCTGCCGACCCCCAGCATTTTAAAACCTCCCCGGGACAGAGGGAGATTTTAAAATGCTGGGGGTCGGCAGCTAACGCTTCGCTCCCGACCCCCAGCATTTTAAAATCTCCCCGGGACAGAGACTTCTCTGCTGTCCCTTGGAGATTTTAAAATGCTGGGGGTCGGCAGCGAACGCTTCGCTCCCGCCCGCCAGCATTTTAAGATCGCCCGGGGCAGGCGGGGGGGGGGGAGAGGCAGGCGGGGGGGAGCAGCGCTTCTCCTCTGTTCCCGGGGCTTGCGGTGGGAGGAGGGTTTTTCCTCCCCACCGCCAACATTCAGAACAGCATTCTGAATGTTGGTGGTGGGAAGAGGAAAACCCTCCTCCCACCCCAAGTCTTCAGGAAAGCCATCTGATGCCCGGCGGCGGGAGGAGACGTCCCCCCCCCCCGCAGGGCATCGGAGCTTCGTTCCGATGCCTGGCGGCGGGAGGAGACGTCCCCCCCCCCGCCGGGCATCAGAGCTTCGTTCGGATGCCCGGTGGCGGGAGGAGACGTCCCCCCCCCCCGCCGGGCATCGGAGCTTCGCTTCCCGCTGCCCCCGGACCTCTTTTGAAGCAAGGGGCTGCGGGGAGATAGCGATCTCCCTGCAGCCCCTTGCTGCAAAAGACGTCGGGGGAAGCGGGAAGCGAAGCGCTTCTTCCCCGCTGCCCCCCGGACCTCTTTTGAAGCAAGGGGCTGCGGGGAGATAGCGATCTCCCTGCAGCCCCTTGCTGCAAAAGAGGTCGGGGGAAGCGGGAAGCGAAGCGCTTCTTCCCCGCTGCCCCCCGGACCTCTTTTGAAGCAAGGGGCGGTGGGGAGAAGCGATCTCCCCGCAGCCCCTTGCTTCAAAAGAGAAGACCCGCTGTCCCCGGGGCAAGCTTCGTTTTGCGAAGCAAGCCCATAGGGAAATTCGTCTTGCGAGGCAACTCGAAAACGAAAAAACCTTTCGTTTTGCGAGTTTTTCGTCTCGCGAGGCGTTCGTCTTGCGGGGTACCACTGTACATAGAAAGAAGAATCTTGGATTTCCCTTATTTCAAGTCGTTTTCTTCGGTGTTAATGTGCATTGACCCAGAAATCGCAAAGTGTGTAATGAGACTAAAATAACGCTTACATATGCGTAGAAAGAAGACGAATAAGCTTTGCTTGGTCTTATTTCAATTCGCATGGTGTTTTGTGGGTGTGCACCGGAATCACCCCCGACCTAAGCAAAAGGGTGTTTTGGGTGCCATCTACATAAAAAAGAGATGATAAAGATCTGATTGGGTTTATTTCATAGAATCATAGAGTTGGAAGAGACCACAAGGTCCATCGAGTCCAACCCCCTGCCAAGCATATTTCAAATTGGTGTTTTGGGGGTTAGAAAGCACGTTCACTCAAAAATCGCAGAGTGACATTTTTGTTATCAGCCCAAATCAAGCATAGGTGTTTTGTTTCCATTTCAATAGAAAGGAGGACAAATAAGCTTGGATTGTTCTTTCGGTGGTCATTCACCCTGATCCTAACCCTAACCCTAACCCTAACGCTAACCCTAACCCTAACCCTAACCCTAACCCTAACCCTAACCCTAACCCTAACGCTAACCCGAACCCGAACCCGAACCCTAACCCGAACCCCAATCCTAAACCTAACCCTAACCAAAGTTTAATAAGCCTAAACAAAGCCAAACAGGTTGTTTTGTGTTACAGCTACATAGAAAGAAAAATCTTGGTTTTCACTTATTTCAAATCGTTTTCTTTGGTGTTAATGCACATTGACCCAGAAATCGCAAAGTGTGTGTAATGAAACCAAAATAACACAACACTGTTGTCAGGGGCTCAGGAACAGAGGTACAGGGGAGAGAGGAAATGGAGAGCGAAGGGGAAGAATCTGAGGGCAGCGTAGGGGAGTATGACAGCAACCCGAGAGATTTCATGAGCTTCTCCAGTGAATCAGAAGATTCCCAGAAGGAGGCGCCGATGGTCAGGGCAAGAGGGTCCCAGGGGGAACACACCAGAAACAAGGGGCCAGCGGGGACTCCCAAAGCAGCAGCGGGAGATCAGGACCAGCTTCCCAACCAGAGCGTAGTGGGGGGGAAGAGTCTCAGGTGTCAGGACCAGCGTCTCCTCCAGAAGGGAGAGAAGATGAGTCAGGGCTGACCACGCCTCTATTGGAGAGTGGGGGAACGGAGGGGAGGTCAGGTCCAGCTAGCCTCCCAGAAGGGGGAAGCAGTGACAGGAGCAGTGTAACGGTCAGGAGGAAGGTTGCCGGCTGGGCGCTCGCGCCAAGTTCGAATGTACAGGCGCGGGGGACAGCAGAAAACCCGGATTGGGAGGCAGGTCCTAAAGCCCGCCGGAGACAGGGGGAAGACTCAGGGGACTCAGCGTCAGATGAGTCTAGGAAGGGCGAGACCCCAGCTGACAGGCGGAGCCAGAGGAGGAAAGAGCAAAGGACGAGGTGGAGCAAGGCTAGAGTCTTAAACTGGTGTCTGGGGGGAGGAGATTCAGACGGAGCTTCGACGGTCTAGAGTTTCAGACGTAGAGCTGCGCGCTACGGTTGTGAAGGTGAAACTGAACTTCAATAAAGACTTTTGTATATAACAACGAACTGGCGTTGGTCCTTTGTGAGCTGGGACCTCGGGCAGCTCTGACAACCGTCTTTTTGTTTCCATATGCGTTGAAAGAAGACGAATAAGCTTTGATTGGGCTTATTACAATTCGCATGGTGTTTTTTGGATGTGCACCGGAATCACCACCGACCTAAGCCAAAGGGTGTTTTGGGTGCCATCTACATAAAAAAAAGATGATAAAGCTCTGATCGGTTTTATTTCAAATTGGTGTTTTGGGGATTAGAAAGCACGTTCACTCAAAAATAGCAGAGTGACATTTTTGTTATCAGCCCAAATCAAGCATAAGTGTTTCGGTTCTATGTCAATAGAAGGAGGACGAATAAACTTGGATTGTTCTTTCGTGGTCATTCACCCGAACCCGAACCCTAACCCTAACCTTAACCTTAACCTTAACCTTAACCTTAACCTTAACCCTAGCCCTAACCCTAACCCTAACCCTAACCCTAACCGTAAGTGTCAGAGCTGCCCGAGGTCCCAGCTCACAAAGGACCAACGCCGGTTCATTGTTATATACAAAAGTCTTTATTGAAGTTCAGTTTTGCTTTCACAACCGCAGCGCACAGCTCTACGTCTGAAACTCTAGACCACTGAAGCTCCGTCTGAATCTCAGCAGTTGAAGAAGAAGCAAAAAAGGTTTTCTTGTGTGTGTGTGTTTCTTTGTGGCTGATTAGCTGTTCTCCCTGTGCAAAGGTCAGAGGGGGCAGGGTTTCTGTTGAGGCAGGGGATTAGCTGTGGGAGGAGCTTATCAGACCTAGCAGGGCAGCAGTTGAAGAAGGAGCAAAAAAGGTTTTCTTGTGTGTGTGTGTGTTTCTTTGTGGCTGATTAGCTGTTCTTCCTGTGCAAAGGTAAGAGGGGGCAGGGTTTCTGTTGAGGCAGGGGATTAGCTGTGGGAGGAGCTTATCAGACCTAGCAGGGCAGCAGTTGAAGACGGAGCAAAAAAGGTTTTCGTGTGTGTGTGTGTGTGTGTGTGTGTGTGTTCTTTGTGGCTGATTAGCTTTTAGATTTAGGGGAGCTAGTCTCAAACGTTTTTTGGGGGAGACCTAGGTTATTTTTTTTCTTGTGGGGGGAGTTATTTGTCCTGTGTTCACGCTTTTTATGATGGAGGACCGCTGTAGCCACCCCCAACGACACGTTCTCAGGATGGAGGGGGAGGGAACAGCTGCAGTCGCCTGCAGTTCCTGCACAATGTTTGCCATCTTGCCAAAGGTTGCAGGCAGCTTTACCTGCAGCAATTGCATGTTGATTGCCCTCTTAAAAGACAAAGTCCAGCAACTGGAGGAACGTGTAGCTACGCTCCAAAGAATTAGAGAGCTGGAGCTCTTCTTGGAAGCAACAGAGCACACCGTCCCCACCAAGGAAGAGACAGGGGACTCCCCTGAGAAGGAGGCTAGTTCACCAACACAGGAGCCAGATATATGGAGAAACGTGACTCAAAGAAGTAGGAGGCCCAGGGTTCGCTCTGATTGTTTAGAAATACACAATCGCTTTGAGGTCCTCTCCCCTAGCATGGAAGACGAAGAGCAGACTCCATTTGAGGATCTCTCCCTCATTACAGTCGATCAGGTATATGAAGACGAGCAGCAAAGTCAGTCCTCAGGGAATGTGCAGGCGACCTTGGAACGGACAGCTCACGGAAGAACCCCGACCAAACCCAAGAGGAGGCGTGTAGTGGTGATAGGGGATTCCCTACTGAGGGGAACAGAAGCAGTGATCTGTGGGCCTGACAAGATGTCACGGGAACTGTGCTGTCTCCCCGGGGCTAAGATCCAAGATGTAACTGAACGACTGCAAGGAATCATAAAACCCACTGACAAATACCCCTTCCTCTTGGTTCATGTGGGAACCAATGACACTGCAAGCAATAGCCTCCAGAAGATCAAAAGAGACTAGGAGGCTCTCGGCAGGAAATTGAAGCAACTAAATGCACAAATTGTCATCTCATCTGTCCTCCCAGTTGAAAGACGTGGCCCAGGGAGAGAGGGAAAAATAGTGGAAGTGAACAGCTGGCTTCGTAAATGGTGTAAACAGGAACGGTTTGGATTCTTAGATCACAGACTGCAGTTTCTTGAAGATGGACTTCTGGCAAGCGATGGGCTGCACCTCACAACGGTTGGGAGAAATGTTTTTGCCAAAAATCTCAGAAACCTCATCAGGAGGGCTTTAAACTGACTAATGTGGGGGAGGGAGACAGTGCTCCTGAAGGTAGGAGTCTATCAATTGATGAAGATGATCATCCAAATGTCATAGACCAAATGGAGCAAACAGCACGCAGACCTAGTGGTGGGAGGAAAAAATCCTTAAATAAGAGACACGGGGGAATGATTAATGGACTTCAATGTCTGTACACTAATGCGCAAAGCATGGGAAATAAACAAGATGAGCTTGAGCTCTTGGTACAGCAAACTAAATATGACATAATAGGTATCACTGAAACCTGGTGGGATAAGTCCCACGATTGGAATGTAATAATGGGGGGATACAATCTATTTCAGAGAAACAGACCAGACAAGAAAGGAGGAGGAGTGGCGTTATATGTCAGGGATGTATATACCTGTGAAGAGATCCAAGATTTAGATCCTCAAAGCCAAAGTGAGAGCATTTGGGTCAAAATTAAGGGAGAGAAGAATAACAGAGATCTCATTGTGGGAGTTTACTATAGATCCCCAAGCCAAACGGAGGACATAGATGATGCCTTCCTGGAACAGATGGCCAAGCATGCAAAAGGAAGGGAGATAGTAGTAATGGGGGACTTCAATTACCCGGATATTTGTTGGATGTCAAACTCAGCCAAGAGCATAAGGTCAACAGATTCCTCACTGGCCTTGCAGACAACTTCATTGTCCAGAAAGTGGGAGAAGCAACAAGAGGAACAGCCATTTTAGATCTGGTCCTAACCAATGTTGATGACCTGGTTAGTGGGGTAGAAGTGGAAGGATCATTAGGCGCGAGTGATCATGCTCTTCTGAAGTTTACTATACAGCGGAAAGGAGCAGCCAAGCATACTAGGACTCAATTTCTTGACTTTAAGAAAGCCGACTTCATAAAACTTAGGGAAGTGCTGGGTGAGATCCCATGGACAGTAATACTAAAAGGAAAGGGAGTTCATGATGGCTGGGAGTTTGTTAAGAGGGAGATAGTAAAAGCACAACGTCAGGCAATACCAATGAGACGGAAACATGGAAGGTGCCTAAAGAAGCCAGGGTGGCTATCTAAAGAACTTTTAACTGAGTTAAGATTTAAAAAGGATGTGTACAAAAAATGGAAAAGGGGGGAAACCACCAAAGAGGAATTCAAACAAATAGCCAGCATGTGTAGACACAAAGTCAGAAAAGCTAAAGCACAGAATGAACTCAGGCTGGCTAGAGAGGTTAAAAGCAACAAAAAAGGCTTTTATGGGTATGTTCCTAGCAAAAGGAAGAACAAAGAAACAGTGGGGTGACTCAGAGGAGAAGATGGTGAAATGCAAACAGGGGACACAGAAAGGGCTGAACTCCTCAATGCCTTCTTTGCCTCAGTCTTCTCCGATAAAGAAAACAATGCCCGACCTGAAGAATTTGGAGCAAATGATTCAGCAAAGGAAACACAGCCCAGAATAACTAAGGAGATAGTACAAGAATACTTGGCTAGTTTAGATGTATTGAAGTCTCCAGGGCCAGATGAACTGCATCCAAGAGTATTAAAAGAACTGGCAGATGTGATCTCAGAACCACTGGCAGTCATCTTTGAGAATTCCTGGAGAACAGGCGAAGTCCCGGGAGACTGGAGGAGGGCAAATGTTGTCCCTATTTTCAAAAAGAAGAAAAGAGAGGACCCAAATAATTACCGCCCAGTCAGTCTGACATCAATACCTGGGAAGATTCTGGAGCAGATCATGAAGCAAACAGTCTGTGAGCACCTAGAAAGGAATGCTGTGATCACCAATAGTCAGCATGGATTTCTGAAAAATAAGTCATGTCAGACTAACCTGATCTCGTTTTTTGACAGAATTACAAGCCTGGTAGATGAAGGGAACGCAGTGGATGTAGCCTACCTTGATTTCAGCAAGGCATTTGACAAGGTGCCCCATGATATTCTTGTAAAGAAGCTGGTAAAATGCGGTCTTGACTGTGCTACCACTCAGTGGATTTGTAACTGGCTGACTGACCGAACCCAAAGAGTGCTCATCAATGGTTCCTCTTCATCCTGGAGAAGAGTGACTAGTGGGGTGCCACAGGGTTCTGTCTTGGGACCGGTCTTATTCAACATCTTTATCAACGACTTGGATGATGGACTCAAGGGCATCCTGATCAAATTTGAAGATCACACCAAACTGGGAGGGGTGGCTAACACCCCAGAGGACAGGATCACACTTCAAAACGACCTTGACAGATTAGAGAACTGGGCCAAAACAAACAAGATGAACTTTAACAGGGAGAAATGTAAAGTATTGCACTTGGGCAAAAAAAATGAGAGGCACAAATACAAGATGGGTGACACCTTGCTTGAGAGCAGTACATGTGAAAAGGATCTAGGAGTCTTGGTTGACCACAAACTTGACATGAGCCAACAGTGTGACGCGGCAGCTAAAAAAGCCAATGCAATTCTGGGCTGCATCAATAGGAGTATAGCATCTAGATCAAGGGAAGTAATAGTGCCACTGTATTCTGCTCTGGTCAGACCTCACATGGAGTACTGTGTCCAGTTCTGGGCACCACAGTTCAAGAAGGACACTGACAAACTGGAACGTGTCCAGAGGAGGGCAACCAAAATGGTCAAAGGCCTGGAAACGATGCCTTATGAGGAACGGCTAAGGGAGCTGGGCATGTTTAGCCTGGAGAAGAGGAGGTTAAGGGGTGATATGATAGCCATGTTCAAATATATAAAAGGATGTCACATAGAGGAGGGAGAAAGGTTGTTTTCTGCTGCTCCAGAGAAGCGGACACGGAGCAATGGATCCAAACTACAAGAAAGAAGATTCCACCTAAACATTAGGAAGAACTTCCTGACAGTAAGAGCTGTTCGACAGTGGAATTTGCTGCCAAGGAGTGTGATGGAGTCTCCTACTTTGGAGGTCTTTAAGCAGAGGCTTGACAACAATATGTCAGGAGTGCTCTGATGGTGTTTCCTGCTTGGCAGGGGGTTGGACTTGATGGCCCTTGTGGTCTCTTCCAACTCTATGATTCTATGATTCTATGATTCTATGATTCTATGATTCTACAGAAAAAGATGATAAAGCCCTGATTGGGTTTATTTGAAATTGGTGCTTTTGCGGTTAGAATGCACATTCACTCAAAAATCACAGAGTGACATGATTGTTATCAGCCGAGATCAAACATAGTTGTTTCGGTTCTATGTCAATAGAAGGAGGACGAATAAACTTGGATTGTTCTTTCGTGGTCATAAACCCTAACCCTAACCCTAACCCTAACCCTAACCCTAACCCTAACCCTAACCCTAACCCTAACCCTAACCCTAACCCTAACCCTAACCTAACCCTAACCCTAACCCTAACCCTAACCCTAACCCTAACCCTAACCCTAACCCTAACCCAAACCCTAACCCTAACCCTAACCCTAACCCTAACCCTAACCCTAACCTTAACCCTAACCCTAACCTTAACCCCAACCCTCAGCCTAACCCTAACCCTTACCCTAACCCTAACCCTAACCCTAACCCTAACCCTAACCCTAACCCTAACCCTAACCCTAATCCTAATCCTAAACCTAACCCTAACCCTCACACTAACCCTAACCCTAACCCTAGCAAAGAGAAATGTAATAAGCCTAAACAAAGCCAAACAGGTTGTTTTCGGTTCCAGCTACATAGAAAGAAGCATCTTGGATTTCGTTTATTTCAAGTCTTGTTCTTTGGTGTTAATGCAAATTGACCCAGACATCGCAGTGTGTAATGAGACTAAAATAATGCTTCCATATGCGTAGAAAGAAGACGAATAAGCTTTGCTTGGTCTTATTTCAATTCGCATGGTGTTTTGTGGGTGTGCACGGGAATCACCACCGACCTAAGCAAAAGGGTGTTTTGGGTGCCATCTACATAAAAAAAAGATGATAAAGCTCTGATTGGGTTTATTTCAAATTGATGTTTTGTGGGTTAGAATGCACATTCACCCAAAAATCGCAGAGTGACATTGTCGTTATCAGCCCAAATAAAGGATAGGTGTTTTGGTTCCATCTCAATAGAAAGAGGACAAATAAGCTTGGATTGTTCTTTCGGTGGTCATTCACCCTAACCCTCACCCTCACCCTCACCCTAACCCTCACTCTCACTCTCACTCTCACTCTCACTCTCACTCTCACTCTCACTCTCACTCTCACCCTAACCCTAACCCCAACCCCAACCCCAACCCCAACACCAACACCAACCCCAACCCCAACCCCAACCCCAACCCCAACCCCAACCCCAACCCCAACCCCAACCCCAACCCCAACCCTAACCCTAACCCTAACCCCAACCCCAACCCCAACCCCAACCCCAACCCCAACCCCAACCCCAACCCCAACCCCAACCCCAACCCCAACCCTAACCCTAACCCTAACCCTAACCCTCACTCTCACCCTAACCCTAACCCTAACCCTAACTCTAACCCCAACCCCAACCCCAACCCCAACCCCAACCCCAACCCCAACCCCAACCCCAACCCTAACCCTAACCCTAACCCTAACCCCAACCCTAACCCTAACCCTAAACCTAACCCAAGCCCTAGCAAAGCGAAGTGTAATAAGCCTAAACAAAGCCAAACAGGTTGTTTTGTGTTCCAGCTACATAGAAAGAAGAATATTGGATTTCACTTATTTCAAGTCGTTTTCTTTGGTGTTAATGCACATTGACCCAGAAATCGCAAAGTGTGTGTGATGAAACCAAAATAACACAACACCGTCTTTTTGCTTCCATATGCATAGAAAGAAGACAAATAAGCTTTCTTTGGGCTTATTACAATTCGCATGGTGTTTTTTGGGTGTGCACCAAAATCACCCCCAACCAAAGCAAAAAGGTGTTTTGGGTTCCACGTATATAAAAAGATGATGATAAAGCCCTGATTGGGCTTATTTCAAATTGGTGTTTTTGGGGTTAGAATGCACATTCACTGAAAAAGCGCAGAGTGACATGTTTATTATCAGCCGAAATCAACCATAGGTGTTTCGGTTCTATCTCAATTGAAGGAGAACGTGTCACGGCTAAAATGGCCGCTGTTTCTTTAATGCGAATAAAGCTGGGTCAGCATGACTCAGCGGCCTGCACCAAGTTGTATATATAAGTGAGAAATGTTAGTTTGGGCTGTGGCTGGTGTTTGGGTTGGTTGGTGCTGGTGTGTATAGGTATTCAGTCGTGTTTTGCACAAGGACTTTTAAGAATAAAACTCTGCAAGGATATTCTCTCGGACTCTTTTGTGCCGACAAGGGTCCGAGGACCAGGCTGAAGAGACAAAGGGAGGTCAGAACCCTTTCCTTCTTTTTTTTTGCTTTTTACAAACACTGACAGGTTATGGGCCCAGTGTTTCTGAGCATGTGCAGAGTGCAAAACGACTAACAGCATTTCAGCAAGGAGCTGGTGAGTCCTGGTGGTTCCTGGAGACAGTGGCTGTGCGTTGGAGCAGTTGGTGGCAAGCTGTAACTGTCTGCAACGACGCTGGAGCAGCTAGGATCTGAGGATTAGGAAAGCACTCAGCGTCGGCTACTGGAACAGTTTGAACTGCTAGAGGACCACAGTAGGCGACTCACAGAGTGGCTACACCAGTTGCAGAGCCAGGCGGGACCTGAGGGTCAACAGAGGCAGCAGCTAGAAGCCGGTGAGTGCCAGCCAGGACCATCTAGTTGGACTCTAAAGAGAGAGTCAGGAGTGATTGCTGGAGACCCCACAGAAGGGGCTCAGCAAGCACCAGCAGAGATGGCAGATTTCCAGTCTTCCCAAGTTGTAAATATTGGGGGAGGCATCCCTTTTGAACTTCTCTCAGAGAGCAACTGGCTGAGTTGGTCAATTAAAATGCAGCAGTTGTTAAGGAGAGATGGACTATGGGACTGTGTTGAAACTGAGGTTTTGAGGACTGACTCTGCTGAGAAAAAACGGTTAGATGAAAGGGCCCGTGCCCAAATTATGCTGTGTTTGAGCAACTCTCAGTTATTGCATGTAGCAAATGCCAGCACAGCGTTTGAGTGCTGGAATTTATTAAGGGCAATGCATGTCAGAGAAACTGCTGGAACTATCATTTCTCTGACCAGAAGGCTGTTCAGGACTGTTATGAAAGAAGGTGAGAGTTTGGCAACTCATCTTCAAACGCTGAAATCTCTGTTTCTTCAACTACAACAGAGAGGTAAGCGTTATGATGAGACTGACCAAACCTACATTATCCTTTCAAGTTTGCCTGAAAGCTGGTTGCCTGTGATTAACAGCATGGAGAGTATGCGTCCCCGAGATCTGACCCTTGAGTATGTGGTTGGCAGATTGACCGAAGAAGCAGAAAGAAGGTCAGATAGACAGGCTGAACTCCAAGAGCGGAGGAGTTACAGCCGAGGGGGCCAGCAGCAGAATCTGCCAATGGAGCAACGCCAAGGTTTGGACTTGGCCATGGCGGTGAGGAGGTGCTATAGATGCAACCAACCCGGGCATCTCCAACGTCAATGCAGGGCAAGACTTCCAGGAGACGACATGGAGCAGAGACAGCAATCGACACAGAAACGTAAGCAGAAGGGGTTCTCTTCAGGGAAGAAGAACACGCGTTCTGCTCAGTTTGTGTCTGCATTTTCTCGGGAGGAGAGAAAGATACCTCGGGGAACATGGTTGCTGGACTCTGGCAGCAGCAGGATTATCTGCAATAGTCGGGAGGACTTTAAGACCCTGGAGAAGCCAGCTGATGGAAAAGACTCAATTTATCTTGCTGATGGTCGTAGAAGCAAGATTGATGGCCAGGGAACATGTTTCCTGCAGTGCTTGAACACTACTCTACCAGAGACTCTGTTTGTCAGCAGTTTGGACTATTGTTTACTGTCTGTAAGCTGTTTGATTAATGCAGGGTATAGTGTTAAGTTCATGCAGGATGGCTGTCTGATAAAGAATGGAACTCAGGTATGTGGCCATGCAAAGTTGGAAAATGGGTTATATGTAATGCAGGACAAGCCTGTTAAAGCAGCTCAGGTGGTTCAGGATAATTTGCCAGTTCATAAGGGGTGTGTACATCAACTGCACAGAAAACTGGGTCACGCCAATTTCCGTGTGCTTTCAGAGATGCAAAAGGTGTGCAAGAACCTAAAAGTAAATAGCTGTAACTGTTTCCTAGATTGCAATGTATGTAAAATGGCCAAATCTAAGAGGAAGCCTGTGGCTTCTAAAAGCGACAGAGTATCTAAAGAGGTTTTAGAACTTGTCCATTGTGACGTGATAGGCCCTTTTCCACAGAAGACTGAAGGGGGCACCAGATATGCTTTTCTGGTAATAGATGACAAATCACGTTTTAGTTGGCTGTTTTTGTTAAAGCAGAAATCTGAGTGTTTCCCCACATTCAGAGAATGGGTTGCCCAAGCTGAAAAGCTCTTCGCTCGGCCTGTTGTGCAGCTGCAAACAGATAGGGGCGGAGAATTTCTGAACAAACAATTTGGGACATGGTTGCGACGTAAGGGGATCACTCACCGTTTGACTAACCCTTATAGCCCTGCTGAAAATGGTCTGTGTGAAAGACGTGGGGCTGTGATACAGTCAGTAAAGGACTGCCTGCTAGTGGATGCAGGATTGGGCCACAACCATAGGCTGTGGGGCGAGGCTTTTCTGACCGCGAACTTTTTGATTAATAGAACCTGGTCTAGCTCTATAAAAGATATTCCATATCGTGTGTTGTTTGGGAAAGAACCAGAGTGGACAATGCTCCATAATTGGGGTTCTTGGGCACATGTAAACATTCCCAAAGCTCAGCGCCAGAAAGGGGGCGCTAGAGCACAGAAACTGCGGTTTGTGGGATACCAGTCCTATGGCAAAGGGTGGCGTTTCAATTTACGCCCAGGACGCGTGGTTCTGTCACGAAGTGCAGACTTCGCTGACCAGGACAGATGGACTGAGATCCATGCTAACCCTGATTGCCTACTGCCCCTGCAAGTAAGAGAAGAGGCTTCCTCTCAGCCATTGGCAACACAGGAGCAGAATGAGGAGGAGGCACAGATTTCCCCAAAAGATGTGGCAATAGATAATACTTCTCTAGAGGAAGAGGAAGAAGAGCCAGAGATAAGGGGGGAAGAAGAAGTAGTTGTGCCTAGGCGCTCCCAGCGTTCAAACAAGGGTGTACCTCCTCAGTGTTTGAACCTAGGAGGAGTGAGAGTATGCAATGTGAGTTGTGTGGAACCACAAAGTTATAATGAAGTCTTAGACTTACCCCCTGGGGAACGTGCTTTGTGGGAACAAGCTATGAAAGAAGAAATGGACTCTTTTAAACGTAACAAAGTGTTTGAGGTCATAATGCCACCCCCTGGTGGCAGAGTGGTGTCATGCAAGTGGGTTTACAAAAGGAAAACCCTTGCATCTGGGGAACCACGTTTTCGAGCCAGATTAGTAGCCAGAGGGTTCACTCAGATTAAAGGGGAGAGTTATGATGAAGTGTTTTCTCCCACGGTAAAGAGTGAAACTTTTCGTTTAATGCTTTCCATTGCTGCTGTAAGACAACTAGCAGTGCACCATTTTGATGTTGATGCTGCATATCTGCATGCAAATTTAGACCATGAAGTGTTAATGAGACAACCCCCTGGGTTTGAAGAGGAGAATGGTGCAGTCTGGCGTTTGAGAAAGGCTGTTTATGGTCTCAAACAAAGTGGAAGGTGTTGGAACCAGTGTTTAAATGAAGCCCTTGTAAAACTTGGTTTTAAAAGGAGTGTGGCTGATCCATGTCTGTACACCAAGGGGACAGGCAACAAATATCTAATGCTCTTAGTCTTTGTTGATGATTTGCTTGTGGCAGGGAGTTCCACAGATGAGATCCAGAAGCTCACAAGTCAACTAGAAAAGAGGTTTAAGCTTAAAGCCTTAGGGCCTGTAAGCAATTACTTGGGAGTAGAAGTAAGGCAGGAAGCTGATGGAAGCTTCCTATTGAGCCAGAAAGAGAAAATTCTTCATTTAATAGAGCAGTTTGGCATGGAAAACTGCAAGCCAGTTCAGACTCCCATGACACCAGATTTCCCAAAGACACTGTGTGATGATGAATTTGATCAGCCTGAGTTGTATCACTCAAAAATAGGATCACTGTTGTATTTAAGCCAGTGGTCAAGGCCAGACATTGCATGTGCTACAAATGTTCTGAGCCAACGTGTATCTAAACCCAGTACTGCCGATTGGTGTGCTTTGAAAAGGCTTATCAGATATCTAAAGGGGACATTAAATGTATATTTAAAGATATCTAGTACACAAGATGAAAAACTAGAAGTATTTGTTGATGCGGACTGGGGAAGCTGTGTAGCTACTAGAAAATCTACAAGTGGAATGGTTATGATGTTTGCCAATTCCATAATTGGATGGAGGTCAAGGAAACAAGGATTTGTTGCAACCTCATCCTGTGAGGCAGAATATGGGAGCCTGTCGCTAGCATGCAATGAAATCATGTGGTTTATACAGATACTAAAAGATCTAGATTGTAAAGTAGATTTGCCTATCCAAGTGTATGAAGATAGCCAATCGTGCATTGCATTAGTGGGCTCGGAAATAATGAAATCTGCATCAAAACATATTGCTATCCGTCATGCGAATGTGAGAGATTGTGTACAGAATGGGGTAATCAAACTGGAGTATTGTCAGTCACAACATAATATTGCTGATTTGTTTACCAAGCCTTTGCCAGCAACATGCCATAATGAATTGATGACAAAACTGGGTTTATGTATATAATGTATTGTTGTAATGTATTGTTTCTGTTGGGGTTTTTCGCATTTAAGAAACAGAAGGGGTGTCACGGCTAAAATGGCCGCTGTTTCTTTAATGTGAATAAAGCTGGGTCAGCATGACTCAGCAGCTTGCAGCAAGTTGTATATATAAGTGAGAAATGTTAGTTTGGGCTGTGGCTGGTGTTTGGGTTGGTTGGTGCTGGTGTGTATAGTTATTCAGTCGTGTTTTGCACAAGGACTTTTAAGAATAAAACTCTGCAAGGATAGTCTCGTGGACTCTTTTTGTGCTGACAAGGAGACTGAGAAGATAAAGGGAGGTCAGAACCCTTTCCTTCTTTTTTTGCTTTTTACAAACACTGACAAATCATTCCCCCGTGTCTCTTATTTAAGGATTTTTTCCTCCCACCACTAGGTCCACGTGCTGTTTGCTCCATTTGGTCTATGACATTTGGGTGATCATCTTCATCAATTGATAGACTCCTACCTTCAGGAGCACTGTCTCCCTCCCCCACATTAGTCAGTTTAAAGCCCTCCTGATCAGGTTTCTGAGATTTTTGGCAAAAACATTCCTCCCAACTGTTGTGAGGTGCAGCCCATCGCTTGCCAGAAGTCCATCTTCAAGAAACTGCAGTCCGTGATCTAAGAATCCAAACTGTTCCTGTTTACACCATTTGCGAAGCCAGCTGTTCACTTCCACTATTTTCCCCTCTCTCCCTGGGCCACGTCGTTCAACTGGGAGGACAGATGAGATGACAATTTGTGCATTTAGTTGCTTCAATTTCCTGCCGAGAGCCTCGTAGTCTCTTTTGATCTTCTGGAGGCTATTGCTTGCAGTGTCATTGGTTCCCACATGAACCAAGAGGAAGGGGTATTTGTCAGTGGGTTTTATGATTCCTTGCAGTCGTTCAGTTACATCTTGGATCTTAGCCCCGGGGAGACAGCACACTTCCCGAGACATCTTGTCAGGCCCACAGATCACTGCTTCTGTTCCCCTCAGTAGGGAATCCCCTATCACCACTACACGCCTCCTCTTGGGTTTGGTCGGGGTTCTTCCGTGAGCTGTCCGTTCCAAGGTCGCCTGCACATTCCCTGAGGGGAAACAGGGGACAGGCGGGTGTGGGGGATTCCCTGGTCCTGAATAGGGTAACTGTGCCCCTGAAGGACCAGGTGTGCAGCCTGGGAGTAATTTTGGACTCACAGCTGTCCATGGAGGTGCAGGTTAATTCTGTGTCTGACATTATTATTATTATTATTATTATTATTCCCCTAGGATCAGCAGGCTTCTATGCAAGACAGAAATAAGCCCTGCTCTGTCTCTTTCACATTATATTCTGACCACCACCACCACCCATCAAGCTTGCAAAACTTAATCTTTTTTCCTGTTAGCTTACATCAGTGGTTTGTGGTTTTCAACCAGTGTGCCATGGGACCCTGGGGTGCCTTGAATGGTGCTCAGGGGTGCTGTGGGCTACTCTGGCCTCAGCCCCTCTTTCCTTCCTTTCCTTCTCTGATGCCCTCTTGCATCTCTGCCTCCCAAAGGCTTGCACAGCTGTTTGTTGCAGCAGCCCTGGCAGCAGGCTCCCCAGGCAAATGCTGCCTCTGTGACTGGCAAAGGGGTGCTTCTCAAGCCCCTGTGGGCAGTGTGAGGAGGCACCTCTCTTTGGGGCAGAGTGGGGGGCAGATCATGGACCAGGGGCAGCAGCTGCAGCTGCCCAGAGGATTCCCAAGGAGAGTGGAGAGGAGACTGAGGGAACACTCCACAAGGCAGGGTGTTAGAAAAAGGTGAGAGGCTGCCAGCTCTGCAGGTAAGGGGTGACCAAAGTGAGTTCCTAAGCCCCACAGGGGTGAGGCAGAAAGAGTGTAGTTGGTCAAGGGAGCCATGGAATCAAAAAGGTTGAAAAGCTCTGGTTTACATCATTTTCCAGTGTAATCCTGGAAACTTCCCCCTCCCAATTCTGGAATTGTCTTCTGCTACCATAGGCAGCTGAGGGATGCGGGTGGCACTGTGGGTAAAACCTCAGTGCCTAGGACTTGCCAATCGTAAGGTCGGCAGTTCGAATCCCCGCGGCGGGGTGAGCTCCCATCGTTCAGTCCCAGCTCCTGCCCACCTAGCAGTTTGAAAGCACCCCTAAGTGCAAGTAGATAAATAGGTATCGCTTTGGCAGGAAGGTAAACGGCGTTTCCGTGTGCAGCGCTGGTGCTGGCTTGCCAGCCGCAGCTTCGTCACGCTGGCCACGTGACCTGGAAGTGTCTTCGGACAGCGCTGGCTCCCGGCCTCTTAAGTGAGATGAGTGCACAACCCTAGAGTGGGACACGACTGGCCCGTACGGGCAGGGGTACCTTTACCTTTACCTTTACCATAGGCAAAGAACCTCTCCATTCTGAAGGAAATGAGCCCTGAGTGCTCACTGGAAGGACAGATCGTGAAGCTGAGGCTCCAATACTTTGGCCCCCTCATGAGAAGAGAAGACTCCCTGAGAAAGACCCTGATGTTGGGAAAGACTGAGGGCACAAGGAGAAGGGGACGACAGAGGGTGAGATGGTTGGACAGTGTTGTGAGACGAGGACCCTCCACCCACATAGGATTATAATAAGACACACAGACACGTTATTTTAGGTTAATGGGCGAAATTAGGCCACAACTTTTATTGGTTACAGCATGTGAGTAGTATTGGCAGGCATTGGATGAAACACCAATGCAAGACTCCACCCCACACAGCCAGGAGTCATATCAGAGTTAACAACCAATGGGAGGAGCTTGTTGATGCAAATACAACTGGAAGCTCCCCCATGATGTCACTGGGGGTGTGCCATGGCCCTAGCCACTAGCAGGGCATCTTTAATGGAATACCCAAAAGAGGAGAGGTAGATGATGGCGCATACCCAATACTCCAACACAGCACACATATTCCAATGCCTAACCGCCACCCGAGCCAAAAGGCTCGCCGCTGTACCCTCACAGGTGCAACCAATTCTTAATACTTCTGATGATTTCTGCCAACCACTCATCATCCGAAGAAAGCAGGGACAGACTGATAAAAGAAGGTTGCAGTGGCTGTTTCAACGCATTTAGCCCCGCCCACCAGCCCACCCTATTGGTCGGCTGGGAGGCTTGGCCTTGGCAGCAGAAGCAATCAGGAGCAGGGAGCCCCCCCCCCAACCCCTCGAAGCTACCAGCATGAGTTTGACCAAACTGCGGGAGGCAGTGGAAGACAGGAGTGCCTGGCCTGCTCTGGTCCAGGGGGTCACAAAGAGTCGGACATGACTAAATGACTAAACAACTAAACAACAGCCATAGGCAAAGTCAGGATTTTTGTCAGGGGAGGGCAGGATTTTTCTTCGGGGTGGGGGGGGGGCAGAACCAACATGACTGGTCAGTGATCTTGTCTATGCCCATGTAAATACCCAGAACTCAGGGCAGGGCTTCCCTGGTTGATTGTTTTCATTGGTGGGCCATCACTCTGCCTTTGTTTCTTAAATGACTTATCCCCTAGGCAATTTACTAAATTCGGGAATTATGGGGGTTTGCTTAAATGCTAACCCTTTACTAAATTTAGACATTTTAGGAGTGTCTTGTCCCCAACCTGCTTCCACCACCAAATTATAATGCTAGCTTGTTATGATTTATTAGGTTAAAGATCTAACAAGAACAAAAAAGGGGGGGAGGTGGTAGTTTCCCCAACTCTTGGGAAATGTTTCCCAAAATTCTTTTGCTGATGGGCAGTCGCACCACATGTGCAGCCCAGTCATCACAGAACTGCAGACCCTCCAATGCAATGCTGAAACCAAATGATAGGAATATATTGCCATTTATCCCACACCTGGGTTCTTTTGGGTTCTTTTGGGTCTTCCTCTAGCAAATAAATATTTTATGTACCTTAGACTATTGCTGGTCCATCTGTCACGTTGTTTGTATTTATCTGGACAATACAATTTTGGAAGGGAGCCAGGGATGGGTCTGCATTCCATTTCCCCCCACACCACTAGAGCGGAGGAAAAGGTGGCTACTTTTCCAAATCAATGACCTTGATGGGTTCGGAAGCAATAATGCCTTGATGCCTTGATGGTGAATCAAGCTGAACTCAAAGGAAGGTCTTTTGCATTTCTAATGATCTGTATAACACGTCTCAACCAAAATGCCTTGTAATACAGTTTCAGGTTTGGGATTCCCAAACCAACATGTTCCACGCTCAGTAGAATGTGTTGTCACTTACTCTGCCCCCCCCCCCAGCAAAATAAAGTTATTTACCATATTTTGTCGTTTAGCTAGTTGTTGTTTTGGTATTGTGATGGAAAGGCTCTAGAATAAAAACAGAGATTTGGGCAGGAGCAAGAGAATCAATGCCTATAGCAACCTATATTGTATTGTAACCCTCTCCCCATCTTCTTTGCAATATGTGACTACTGTGTCTTGCCTGAACTGCATTACTCTGACACTAACACTGTTCCCTAGAAGCACCCACCCACTTTGCTGGCCAAGATGAGGCTCTGTCTTCCACTTATGACCCCTGCACACACAGACAAGTGGCAATGAGGGCTGCTGGGATGTTCCCTGGGAAACTTGGCCATTCAGACATAACATGTGTGTGTGTGTGTGTGTGTGTGTGTGTGTAGAATGGTTGCCTCAGATGCTGAGGAAGGGGTGAGGCAAAGGGGTACATAGGCCCATACAGCACTCCTCCTTTTTTCGATCCATTAGCAAGATAGAAGGTTGCCTTATTTGGAGACAGACCATCTGGCTCATTGCTCTCTGCACTGACTGGCAGCAGCTCTCCAGATTTCAGCCTACGGTCTCTCTCAACCCTTCCTGGAGACGTCAGGAATTGAAGCTGGGTCCCTCTGCTTGCAAAAGATGCTCTCTTCCCCTTCTTCTGCCTGGCTGTGGCCTACCTTTGCTCTAATGGGTGTGTAGAAAGCAGGGAGTACCTGCGCCTTGTTAAAGTCTGCCTGCCACAAAGACTTCAGAAGAGGTCTCAACTGCGAAGCCCCAACACTCGCAGCAGCAGCAGCAGCTGTAGAAACCCCGTCAAGGGAGGGTAAGTCTCTCTCTCTCTCTCTCTCTCTCTCTCTCTCTCTCTCTCTCTCTGCCTTCCAAATTCCCATCTCTTAAACGGTCCTTGCGACGAACGGGCTGTGGGTGTGTAAATGAGCACTTTAACGTGAAGAGGGCGAAGGAACCTCCTCCAGGGCAGTTTATGCTGGACGCTTGTCTAAGGCTGCTTGTCTAAGGCTGAGGAACTCCTTCGCTCACACGAAGGCGCAGCCAGAATGCCCGAGGAGGCAGGCGCGCGCACCTCCGACGATCCGCGATCTGCTGGAGAGCTCACGGCGCCGTCCCGGGAGCGCAGCTTTCTCCCCACGAGGAGGATCCCTGCTTACTGGCCCCAAGCCCGCGAAGTCTCAGCAGGGGCGGCTGGGCGGTTTCTAGCCGGCGGCGGCAGCAGCAGCAGCAGCCTTTCCACCAGCCGGGCTGCCAGGCAAAGCGCTCGGCGGCGAAGTAGTAGACGAGCGGGTTGAGGCTGGTGAGGGCCATGGTGAGCCGGCGGGCCACGTAGGTGGCGCGAAGGAGCGGGCAGCCGCCCAGCACGCCGGCGCGACCCAGCGTGTGCACCACTTGCACCAGGTGATAGGGCGCGAAGCAGACCAGGAAGACGCCCAGAACCACCAGCACCGTGCGCAGCGCCTTGCGCCGCACCGCTCGCGAGCCGGGCTGCATCCCCGGCAAGGAGCGGGTAGCAGATGCCGATGAGGAAGAGCGGCAGCAGGAAGCCCACGGCAGCGGCCAAGAGGAGGCTGACGGAGGAGATGCGCCCCCGCCAGGAGCTGGAGGAGAAGTTCTCCAGGCAAGCGGTGCGGCCGTCGGGGAAGCGGAGCGCCAGGTACAGGACGGCGGCGACGAGCACCGCCCACACCCCGAGGGCGGCCGCCACCCGGTAGCGCAGCTGCCGGAGCCGGAGGTGGCGCAGCGGGTGTACCACGGCCACGTAGCGCTCCAGGCAGATGCAGGCCAGGAAGAGGGAGCTGCCGTACAGGTTGGCGAAGAAGAGGCAGCCGGTGACCTTGCACAGCGCCTCGCCGAAGACCCAGTCGTTGCGCAGCGCGTGGTAGGCAATGCGGAAGGGCAGCGTTAGCACGAAGAGCAGGTCGATGGCGGCCAGGTTCACCAGAAAGACGTTGGCGGGCTCCGTGGCGGACTTGGCGCGGAAGAAGTAGCCCAGGACGAAGAGGTTCCCCACCAGGCCCAGGGCGAAGACCAGGCTGTAGACCACGGGGAAGAGCAGGTACTGGAAGTCGGCGCTCTCCAAGCAGCCGGAGGTGGGGCTGCTGCTGTTCCACGCGGAGCCACCAGAAAGCGGCACGGAGAGGGTCTTCGGCGGCCGCTGGGAAAAAACGAAAGAAAACCGCTTATTCATTCATTTATTCACCCTTCATCCGTATTGCTCAGGGCGGTTCACAAAATAAAAATGAAATATAAAAAACACAAAATACATAACAAAAATTAAAACAAAAACAAACCAAGACTCTCCCACTCCCTCAACACATTGAAAAGGCCAAGCACGCACTCGGCGGCCTGTTCGCGGGGCTGGTTCCGCGGCTCTCCGAGGCTCACACTTCTCCCACCCACCCTAGAGCTACTGAGCAGCTCCGAAGCAAGGAGCCACCCAGAGAGCGACCGCCTCTTGTCCCCTCTCTGTCCAATGTAGCCGTCAATCTGGAGAAACCTTCAGCTGCGGGGAGCCAGCAGAGAGCGCTCTTTCCTTTTGTTTTTGTGGTGCACTGACTGGGGTGATGGTGCCCTGAAATTTTGCCTGCTGCAACCTCCTTTCCCCTCTTTTAGATGGCTCTTTGTTTATCGTTTTTCAGCCCCGCTTTGCCTGGTTCTTAGCTCTCTCCCCCCCCCCCCCAATTTTAGATAACTTCCAAGCCTTTCGAATTATTTGACAATCTTGACTCTCCTTTTTACCCTGAACCCCTTTCTTAGGATTCTGCGGTGCTTGGAGATGCTCTGTCCATGGCTGCTTGGCCATGATGGCTATGTTCTACCTAAATAGCTTGAGGCAAGAATGCTTCCGAATCCCAGTTCCCGGGAAGCGCAAGAGAGGAGAATGCGCTTGGGCCTGAATCCGGCTCGCAGGTTTTCTTTGGGGGTATCTGGTCGGCGGCTCTTCTGTCCTAGATTGTCCCTCCTTAAAGGAAGCCTCAAATCCTGACATCTCCGCATTTCGCCCAGTTGAGACTGGGGGCGGGGGGGGGGAGGCCGTGGTCTTCTTCTTCCTGCAGAGGACGCTCTCTCTCTCTCTCTCTCTCGGGGCTCACAGGCAGTCCCTCCCTCCGCGGAGGCTGGTGGAGCTATGGCTGAGCCCCTTGGAAAGGAAGCGGGGAGGGGGCGAGAGGTGGGCAGGTGGGAGGGAGCGCGGGCCGTCGAGGGGGTGGGACTGCCTTTCTTCCCCCCTCCCGGCTGTCCAGGGTGCTGATGACCCTCCTGGAGGTTCTCGCTTCCTAGAAAGCCGTCTCCGCCGCCCTCCCCAAGCCCCTGGAGCAGAGTTGACGCCTTCCTCCCCATGGGACCCAGGAGTCCTGCCGTCGGGGCCAAACGAGTCCTGCCGCCCTCTCCCTGCCTCACCTTGGCTCCCAGCCAAGCAACCGACGCCCCCAGCCCCACTGCCTCCTACCTCCAGGACCTCCATGTGGGTCTCTGTCCGCCTGCCTGCCCTGCCCTGCGGCTGCTGCTGCTGCTACCCGGCAACTCAAGGCCCCCTTGCGCAACCTCAACCCCTCCAGGCACATTCCGGGAAGGTTCGCCTCCGACCCACTTCCTCCCCCCGCCCTCCGGCGTCTCCGGCTGGGGAAAAACTACAAGCCGCGTCTCTCGCCAGCCCCTTCCCTCTTCCCTGCATGGGAGGAGAAGCCCCATAACTGCTATTGATTCTGCGATTTATGTTGTGTTTGTCTGTCTCTGGAAGGTGAAGAACTTAGTGAAAATAAAACTGCTGCTATCCGTTCCTTGTACCAATATATGGTGCCACCGCTTCTGCAATGCTGTGTGCAGTGCCGGTCGGCTTACCTCAGAAAGGATACTGTATTGCATAGTTGGAAAATGGTCAGAAAAGGGCCACCAAAATGATAAAGTGGAGGAGAAGGCTTCCCTATGAAGAAAGGTTGCAGCGTCTGGGACTTTTTAGTTTTTTGAAGTCAGTTTTTTAAATTAAACTTTATACAGTATACATATATTCAAGATTCCAAATTTGTTTTACATTTCTCTTTAAACTTTGACTTCCCGCCGTTCCCTCCATGATGTTCTTAATCCCATCCCATTTACATAACGCATTCTAATAAACTTTCTGCTAAAACGTATTTCGTATATTATCAATCGTCAATCGCTGCTCATATTTCAAATCCTGCTTGCGATTTCATCTGCTTATTTTTTCAGATATTTCCAAAAGGGCTTCCATTCTTCATGACTAGTCCCTCATGTTGCTTTCTTGGTTTTGCTGTTAGTTTCGCCAGCTCCGCATAGGGATTTTTTAGTTTAAAGAACATTCAAGTAAGAGGCGACAGGACAGAAGTTTATAAAATTATGCATGGCATGGAGACATGGGCATAGCCAGGCTTTTGATGGGGGGCAGGCTTCTGCTGGGGGGGAGAGAGAACCTCAGGTAATGCTTTTCAATAATATTTGAGGAATGGGGGGGGGGGCTCTCCTTGGCTATGCCCAGGCATGGAGAAAGTGGAAAGTTTTTCTCCCTCTCTCGTGACCCTGGAATACAAGGGCATCCGTCCAATGAAGATGTCTTCTAAAAGTCTGGTAGTTGTTTTTTTCCTTTGACATCTGCTGGGAGGGTGTTCCACAGGGCAGGCACCGAAAAGAAAACTCCCATCTCCGTCTGAAAATAATCTGTAGCAACAATTATTCATAATCTGCACTCCAGAATAAACCCAGCTGTATTTAGCATGCAGTGGTAAGTGGTATTTAGCATAGAGTGGTAGATTCGTAATCTGGGGAACCGGGTTCGCGTCTCCGCTCCTCCACATGCAGCTGCTGGGTGACCTTGGGCCAGTCACACTTCTCTGAAGTCTCTCAGCCCCACTCACCTCACAGAGTGTTTGTTGTGGGGGAGGAAGGGAAAGGAGAATGTTAGCCGCTTTGAGACTCCTTCGGGTAGTGATAAAGCGGGAAATCAAATCCAAACTCTTTTCCTCTTCACCAAGATGACACATTCCCTTCATCTTCCTCCCTAGCCCAGCTTTCAAATCTGAACCAACTCAGACAGTGCAATATGACTCTTATAATGATCGTCTAATAATCCAAATTAGTATTTCTCCAGTTTCTAGGTCCAGTTTTTATAAGGCCTTTTAAAAACTGTTCCAACAAATCTCAGCCAAGTCACAATGGAAAACTATGGTCTCTTATAATGTTCATCCAATCCTGCTTCCTCTTCTTTCTTCTTTTCCTAATCTTTGGACATTTTAATCCACTGGGGATGGGGAAGCAGGCATCTTAATTCCCTTTCCTCAAACGAGATCACAGCTTGCCTTGTTCACCGTTTCCGGAGTTGCTTTGCATTCTCTGCCTCTCATTCCCACACCAGCTCAGCCCAACCTCCTCTTTCCCTGGGGCTCTTTCTCTTTCCTCCTGGGACGTGTATACCTGAGAAGAGATCCAAGATTTAGAACCTCAAAGTCAAAGTGAGAGCATTTGGGTCAAAATTAAGGGAGAGAAGAATAACAGAGACCTCATTGTGGGAGTTTACTACAGATCCCCAAGCCAAATGGAGGACATAGATGATGCCTTCCTGGAACAGATGGCCAAGCATGCAAAAGGAAGGGAGATAGTAGTAATGGGGGACTTCAATTACCCGGATATTTGTTGGATGTCAAACTCAGCCAAGAGCATAAGGTCAAACAGATTCCTCACTGGCCTTGCAGACAACTTCATTGTCCAGAAAGTGGGAGAAGCAACAAGAGGAACAGCCATTTTAGATCTGGTCCTAACCAATGTTGATGACCTGGTTAGTGGGGTAGAAGTGGAAGGATCATTAGGCGCGAGTGATCATGCTCTTCTGAAGTTTACTATACAGCAGAAAGGAGCAGCCAAGCATACTAGGACTCAATTTCTTGACTTTAAGAAAGCCGACTTCATAAAACTTAGGGAAGTGCTGGGTGAGATCCCATGGACAGTAATACTAAAAGGAAAGGGAGTTCATGATGGCTGGGAGTTTGTTAAGAGGGAGATAGTAAAAGCACAACGTCAGGCAATACCAATGAGACGAAAACATGGAAGGTGCCTAAAGAAGCCAGGGTGGCTATCTAAAGAACTTTTAACTGAGTTAAGATTAAAAAAGGATGTGTACAAAAAATGGAAAAGGGGGGAAACCACCAAAGAGGAATTCAAACAAATAGCCAGCACGTGTAGACACAAAGTCAGAAAAGCTAAAGCACAGAATGAACTCAGGCTTGCTAGAGAGGTTAAAAGCAACAAAAAAGGCTTTTATGGGTATGTTCGTAGCTAAAGGAAGAACAAAGAAACAGTGGGGTCACTCAGAGGAGAAGATGGTGAAATGCAAACAGGGGACACAGAAAGGGCTGAACTCCTCAATGCCTTCTTTGCCTCAGTCTTCTCCGATAAAGAAAACAATGCCCGACCTGAAGAATTTGGAGCAAATGATTCAGCAAAGGAAACACAGCCCAGTATAACTAAGGAGATAGTACAAGAATACTTGGCTAGTTTAGATGTATTCAAGTCTCCAGGGCCAGATGAACTGCATCCAAGAGTATTAAAAGAACTGGCAGATGTGATCTCAGAACCACTGGCAGTAATCTTTGAGAATTCCCGGAGAACAGGCGAAGTCCCGGCAGACTGGAGGAGGGCAAATGTTATCCCTATTTTCAAAAAGGGGAAAAGAGAGGACCCAAATAATTACCGCCCAGTCAGTCTGACATCAATAGCAGGGAAGATTCTGGAGCAGATCATTAAGCAAACAGTCTGTGAGCACCTAGAAAGGAATGCTGTGATCACCAATAGTCAGCAAAATAAGTCATGTCAGACTAACCTGATCTCGTTTTTTGACAGAATTACAAGCCTGGTAGATGAAGGGAACGCAGTGGATGTAGCCTACCTTGATTTCAGCAAGGCATTTGATAAGGTGCCCCATGATATTCTTGTAAAGAAGCTGGTAAAATGCGGTCTTGACTATGCTACCACTCAGTGGATTTGTAACTGGCTGACTGACCGAACCCAAAGGGTGCTCATCAATGGTTCCTCTTCATCCTGGAGAAGAGTGACTAGTGGGGTGCCACAGGGTTCTGTCTTGGGCCCGGTCTTATTCAACATCTTTATCAACGACTTGGATGATGGACTCAAGGGCATCCTGATCAAATTTGCAGATGACACCAAACTGGGAGGGGTGGCTAACACCCCAGAGGACAGGATCACACTTCAAAACGACCTTGACAAATTAAAGAACTGGGCCAAAACAAACAAGATGAATTTTAACAGGGAGAAATGTAAAGTATTGCACTTGGGCAAAAAGAATGAGAGGCACAAATACAAGATGGGTGACACCTGGCTTGAGAGCAGTACATGTGAAAAGGATCTAGGAGTCTTGGTTGACCACAAACTTGACATGAGCCAACAGTGTGACGCGGCAGCTAAAAAAGCCAATGCAATTCTGGGCCTCATCAATAGGAGTATAGCATCTAGATCAAGGGAAGTAATAGTGCCACTGTATTCTGCTCTGGTCAGACCTCACTGTGCTGTTTTATTGGCCGTGACCCCCGCTAATTGATTTACAAACCTCGATTAGCGGTTTATTGCTGCCCGGCACGCTTCCACCCCAGCTCTTCCGTCACGGTTCAGCAGAGCTTCGCACAGCGTTGTAAACTGTCACCTGCTGGATTCAGCTCCCAGACAAACACACAGAGTCCCGTTTGTCTCTATACAGCATTTATTTCCAACATTTCTCAGGTATTTCCAGGGCTAGTTGCAGCCATCACTGCCCTGCGTCTGTTCCCCACAGCTCACATAGTGGGACTGACAAACATTTCCCGAAGCTCCTCCCAAGCTTCTAAAATTGACGTCAGAATGGTGAGGCATCATGGGACCAACTTAACCAGTTAAGTTCCAACTCCAACACCCCCTTGCATCACATTCTGACAAGACTCTTTTGAGTTCAACACCTTCCCCTTTGCCTTGTGCTCCTTTCCAGCATCTTTCCCAGGCACCTGTTGAACCCCTTCAACATCCCCAGAATCACACTGTGCGACACTTTTCCACGCACCCGTGACCTGAAACCCCTCTGACCCACTTGGGCCAGCAGTTGTGTCTTCTCCGTCAGACCTTTCCCCCTCTGACTTGACAACCCGTCCGTGAGCTTTCTCCATCACGTTTACCAGAGATGAAGCCTCACACCTGGACACTCCATTTCACAACCCTTGGAGATGCCCAAACCTGCCCTGACCCCTGACCCTGGACCTGGTCCCCATCACCGGGATCTGAACCCTGATTCTGGACCTTGTCCCCGTCACCGGGATCAGTCTCTGCCTCCCTCTCCTCCCCTTGAGGAGACTTTGCACCCGTCACCTCGTGACGTATTTCCTTTTCCTTGAAAAACTTCTCCAGAGCAGACCCAGTAAACTGTGACCCTCGGTCGCTCTTGAACCCTTGCACCCTGGTGGAGAAACTTCGTTCCACCTTTGCAACCCAATGCTGGATCAGTTGCGTCACCTCCCCCTCTGATTTGAGAGAGAAACACCAGCCAACCTGGCTGTGGTCACCTGTCAGCGACAGCACATACCTGGCCTCATCCAGACTCTCAGACCTCTTGGGTCCTGACAGATCTGTGAGAACCAGCCCAAAGGGCTCTTTGGTTACCCTCCCAAACCCGGGAAAACCAAGCACCTTTGCACCTTTGCATGCCCTGCACCCTTGGGACCTCCCACATTGTGTGATTTTACACCCTTTTGTGCACCTGTGCAACTTTTGCACATGACTGGGAACCTTAGCACACTGCACCTGTGCTTTACCAGCATTCCCACAACCCTCCAGAGGTGTCTCCAGAACAAAGACGTTGTTCTCCCTCTGCACGTTGACCCGTTGTCTCCCTCCTCTGAAAATGGAACAGGTGTCATTTTCAAAACGAGCATTGTATCCCTGCTTCTTTAGAGCTGATACATATAAAAGACAACACTTCAGTCCCGGCACAACGTAGAACTTTTGCTCCTCCTGGAAAGAAAAGAACACGTTAGCCACCACACCACAGACTGATTTTTGTGTTCCGTCTGTGAACCTAACAGTCATCCCTGTCAAAACAGCCCTGCATTTCCGCAGCTTCCCAGCAGATGTCTCTGGAATCAAATCGCAATTAGCAGCAGAGCCAATAACAACACTCTGCTCTGGCCTTGTCCCACGAGTCTCTTGCTGGCACCTGGCAAGTTCACCAGCCTCAGTCTCACGCCTGGTTGTTTTTCCAGACCAGTTGCCATGGAAACCCAACTGGTTCCCATGGGAATTCAGCAGTTTGACCTTGACAACATCCTGCCGCGCCTGTGTGCTCCGGTGGGGGCAACTGCCACGCAGACGTTGAACTCCAGTGGAAAAACACTGCTCCCGGGCTCCTCCCAGCTGGCCTCCTTCTCCTTCTTCCGGAAAAGCACTCCTTGCCAGATCCGCCCCCTTTGAACCTCCACTTCTGATTTTCCCAAGGGGGCCCCAAGCTGTACTTACAAACGCACCAGCTCCTCCGGCTCCTCAGCTCCGTGGAGAAACGATACCTCAGCTGCTCTCAGCTCCTCTGGCTTTTCACGCAACACAGGCACTCTCTGCGGTTTGCAGCCAGCTGCTTTCAAACTCCGCAGCTGCTCCTTTGCCTCTTAACACCAGGCACAAAGTCCTTCCGCCTCCTGCCGGCCCCCTGCTCGACATCGCAGATCAAAGCTCCCGGCAGTATCTTCCGTGACAGTTTTACAAGCGATGATGATCCATAACCTGTGCTGTTTTATTGGCCGTGACCCCCGCTAATTGATTTACAAACCTCGATTAGCGGTTTATTGCTGCCCGGCACGCTTCCACCCCAGCTCTTCCGTCACGGTTCAGCAGAGCTTCGCACAGCGTTGTAAACTGTCACCTGCTGGATTCAGCTCCCAGACAAACACACAGAGTCCCGTTTGTCTCTATACAGCATTTATTTCCAACATTTCTCAGGTATTTCCAGGGCTAGTTGCAGCCATCACTGCCCTGCGTCTGTTCCCCACAGCTCACATAGTGGGACTGACAAACATTTCCCGAAGCTCCTCCCAAGCTTCTAAAATTGACGTCAGAATGGTGAGGCATCATGGGACCAACTTAACCAGTTAAGTTCCAACTGGAGTACTGTGTCCAGTTCTGGGCACCGCAGTTCAAGAAGGACACTGACAAACTGGAACGTGTCCAGAGGAGGGCACCCAAAATGGTCAAAGGCCTGGAAACAATGCCTTATGAGGAACGGCTAAGGGAGCTGGGCATGTTTAGCCTGGAGAAGAGGAGGTTAAGGGGTGATATGATAGCCATGTTCAAATATATAAAAGGATGTCACATAGAGGAGGGAGAAAGGTTGTTTTCTGCTGCTCCAGAGAAGCGGACACGGAGCAATGGATCCAAACTACAAGAAAGAAGATTCCACCTAAACATTAGGAAGAACTTCCTGACAGTAAGAGCTGTTTGACAGTGGAATTTGCTGCCAAGGAGTGTGGTGGAGTCTCCTCCTTTGGAGGTCTTTAAGCAGAGGCTTGACAACCATATGTCAGGAGTGCTCTGATGGTGTTTCCTGCTTGGCAGGGGGTTGGACTCGATGGCCCTTGTGGTCTCTTCCAACTCTATGATTCTATGATTCTATGATTCTAAGATTTTGACCGGGAAAGGATTTTCGTCGTTCTGCTTTGGAATATGTGATGTGTCTGGTCTTTTTTTATACTTGCTGCTTCATGATTTGGCAAGCCTCAAGGAGAAACAATCAATTAATTAAGCAGAATGCAAGTGGAACTTTAGGAAAAAAAACCTTGAGAACTTGATGTTTAATGGTGTGGTCCTTTGTGGAGGGCTCTAATTAGAATGGGCAAGGTATCAACTTGTTTGAAGATATAAAGGGACTTTGTTCAAAGACATGATTACATTAAAAAAACCAAAAAACCTCTCTCAAAGGTGGCTGAAGACAACTGACGGATTACAACTGGGGAATATTTCACACAGGAAACCACATCTGTTTGCATGGATTTTTGTCATATATGGATTTATAAAAGTGAAGGTGAATCTTTGATCTTTGTAAGCTTCCCTTAGGGCTCAGGGGGAGCAAGCTTGGATTGTAGAGGGACCAAATAATTATTGACTGCGAAATATATCCCATGTGTCAGGGGCTCAGGAGCAGAGGGAGAGAGGAAATGGAGAGCGAAGGGGAAGAATCTGAGGGCAGCGTTGGGGAGTATGACAGTGACCCGAGAGATTCCATGAGCTTCTCCAGCGGATCGGAAGATTCCCAGAAGGAGGCGCCGATGGTCAGGGCAAGGGGGGTCCCAGGGGGGACACACCAGAAACAGGGGGCCAGCGGGGACTCCCAAAGCAGCAGCGGGAGATCAGGACCAGTTTCCCCACCAGAGCGTAGTGGTGATGGTGTTTCCTGCTTGGCAGGGGGTTGGACTCGATGGCCCTTGGGGTCTCTTCCAACTCTAGGATTCTATGATTCTATGATTCTATGAAGAGTCCCATGTGTCAGGGCCAGCGTCTCCTCCAGCAGGGAGAGGAGATGAGTCGGGACTGACCACGCCTCTGTCGGAGAGTGGGGGAACGGAGGGGAGGTCAGGTCCAGCTAGCCCCCCCGAAGGGGGAAGCAGTGACAGGAGCAGTGTAATGGTCAGGAGGAAGGTTGCCGGCTGGGCGCGCGCGCCAAGTTCGAATGTACAGGCGCGCGGGACAGCAGAAAGCCCGGATTGGGAACCAGGTCCTAAAGCCCGCCGGAGGCAGGGGGAAGACTCAGGGGACTCAGCGTCAGATGAGTCTAGGAAGGGCGAGACCCCAGCTGACAGGAGGACCCAGAGGAGGAAAGAGCAAAGGAAGAGGTGGAGCAAGGCTAGAGTCTTAAACTGGTGTCTGGAGGGAGGAGATTCAGACGGAGCTTCAGCAGTCTAGAGTTTCAGAAGTAGAGCTGCGTGCCGCGGCTGTGAAAGCAAAACTGAACTTAATAAAGACTTTTGTATATAAGAACGAACCGGCGTTGGTCCTTTGTGAGCTGGGACCTCGGGCAGCTCTGACACCACGGTATTGTCTGTTACAGAAGATTATTTGGTTTGGGAAAATATCAGTTCATTGAAAGACATGAAAGACCACTATGTCTTCATTTTAACTAAACAAAAGAAAGGTGGAAGACAGCCCAGAGTCCTGGAAGATAAGACGGTGGAATGAGAAGGGACTGCGCCAAAAGCAGTGGATGGACAACAACAGGAAGAAGAAAATTTTCCTCTTGCATGTTAATTTACATATAGTTCCATTAAATACTATGAAAGTCACATACCAGTGGCTGTCAAGATAAGATAAAGGATTAAGATTGGTATGATATTGGGAATACATAAGAGAGAGAAAAGCAGGAACAAGAAACAAAAAATTTCTCCTGACAAGCCAAAACATGGGAAGTCTCTTTATATCATTCAGAATGTTTAACTGCTTTTATTATTTGTACAGTGGTACCTTGGTTTAAGACCAGACTAGTTTACGACCATTTTGGATTACGACCAACTCAAACCCAGAAGTGCGTGCCTCGGTTTGCGACCTTTTTTGGATATTATGAACCGAGTGAAACGGGACAAACCCCAGAAACCTGAAAAGTGGCAAACATTACTTTGATACCCAGACAAGATAAGGACATAGCAAATCCTAGAAATGTCCGACCGATTTCATTATTAAACTGCGACTATCAACTGCTTGCAGCAATATAAGCAAACAGACCTTAAAAAGTTATGAATGATTGAATGCATCCCCGGCTGGCAGTTAAAAGATAATGTTAGAAATCATAATATATCCAGCTGGCTCAGTGGAAGGAAGCAGTATTTTCCGGTTCCTGCCCTCAAGACTTTAGCCGTGACATTTTGTCCCACTGCCAGAAAAGCACCTCTAGCTCCCTCGTTTCTGTGGCAACGCTTTTTGGGATGTGGTTCTTTGCAGGCCCATTTGTATTTCAATAAAGGCCTATCTTTCCACTTGGAGACTTCCTCCTTTTTGGGGGGGTTTCTGTGGGTAACCTCCAGTCTAGGAAACTCTTTTTGAATTTATCCTACATATATGAGACTGAAACACTATAAATATTGGTAGAAACAACTCTACTGTGAAGTTCAGTTTACAGATGGGGGGGGGGGATATTCCAAAGCAGAGCCCATCTTTTTCACGGGATCCAACTGTTACAGAAATTATGGGGGGGGGCACATCTTTAAAGTTGTTAAATGTTACAAATATTATGCATAAAGGTATACTTTCGACTTAACAGCTCAGGGATGTTACCTAGCTTAAAAATCATATAAAATCAACTCCTTTGCCATTTTCCTTCATTCCACTGCCAATTTGCTTCACTGGCCAAGGACTTGGAAAGCACTCGGTCCCCACCATAATCCCTCAAGCGGGAGGTCACATATGCAAAGGAAGGTACTCATAGGTGTCAATCGCTGGGCAAAGGCACTCCTCCGGACTTGCCCAGGTGGCAGACTATGCAGACCCAAGTTCTATTGTCCCTTTGTAGCAGGTGCTTAGAATGTACTTCCCAACACATATCCTGTATCCGCCTGTTGCCCCAACACATTCCTCCTAGTTGATCATGTATAACCCTCCCCTTTTCTGATGTAGGAATGATGTAGCGATGATGCTTAATGAACTGTATGCTGGGATAAGATGGAACCTTTGAAAAGTCCTTGTCACCCCATCCTTGGGATTCAAAATTCCTCTTTGACCCTGTTGCGCAATAAACTTTGGTCTACAGCAATTTGCTCCAGTTGGTGGCTGGACTCCTTCCTTTATTCTGGCTCTGCCCAACCAGCTGGGGGACTGAGCAGCCTTGCACATAGATTTTCCCATAACACTTCTTAAACTTGGGACTGTCTGCATGTGACCCCATCTCTACAGCTCCCATAAACACCACAGAGAAGGTGGCCGGAGCCTGAAAGGCGAAAGCCTAGGCCTCGAATGCAGGTCTCAGGGATGCTTCCCCAGTTTCCCCCGTGGAGACCTGGGACCCCTTCTCCTTCGGAAGGGACCTCCGAGGAGGAAGCCAGGGCAGATATAAAGTTCCTTTCCCCACTTGCCAGGAGCCTGAGCTCCATTTGGGGTCCCTCCTTCCGCACCCCAAGGTTCCTCCAAGGCCTTGGGGAAGGAAACTGAGGCAGACTCTGCTTGTTCCCCAGGGCCCTGGGCAATTTCCCTAGAGTCCCCCCCCCCACTGCCTCCTGAGACCCGCAGGGATCCGGAGTGGGAGCGACTTCTCCTGTTCCGCCTGAGGGGGAGGAACAGAGGTCTTGGCCCATTTGGGGGGGCAAGCGAGGGCCATCCAGAAAGGGCTCCTGGGACCCCGAGGGGCCAGAAGGGGAGTCTCCAGCCTGGCCTTTCCCCTGTTCCTGCAGGTGGAGCCCTTCTCCTAGCGCTGACTCTTGGGGTGACAAAGGTGTCTTTGGCTGGGGAGGATAAACTAAGCGTCCCAGAATCCTTTTCGTGAGGCGGAGGAGAGGATGGGCTCCAAAAGGATGCCTTCTTTGGGGGGGGGAGGGTTAGTCAGCCAAAATCAATAGATGGGGGGCGGTTCAAAGAGGGCTTGGAGCCCCTCTCAACCTGGCAGAGAAAAACACCCCCCCACTCCCTCCCTCCCCCCCCCGGCTGCTGCTCTCCTCTCTTCCCGGCTCAATCCACCCACTTCCGGGTTCTCTCTTGCCCTCACCCAATCGCCATGCACAGAGCACCCTGCTCCCCTCCAATTCCTGACCGGTCTGGAAGTGAAGCTGCGGAGGAGGCCCAGGAGGCGGTCCCAGGAGCTCCCCCTTCCACAACAACCCTGCCAGGCTGGCCTCTGGCATGTCGCCCCCTTTCCAGCAGGCGAAGCTGCAGGGACCACTCACTTCCTGGCCCTCCAAAAATGGAGGAGGCCTTGGACCCTGGATGAGCCTGAGAGGAGCCTTGAGGGGGGCAGAGAGGGGCTCTTGCCCCTTCCCAGACTTCTCCTCCAACCATTTATTGCTACTGTTTATCAAACTTGGCCACCCTCACCAAACAGACCCACAGCATGCAGTTCTTTTCAAGGCGTGTTTATTCTCCAGGTTGGCTCTGCCCCACGGGGCTTACAGTTGTAGCAGGAACCCCCCCACCCCAATCATTCTGTTTGCACAAACTTCACACACACTCACACTCACACACTACATACGCCACATTTCTGTTATAAATTCATAGAAAATCAACCATACATCGGATTTGCACTGTTCCATTTTTTACTCCATGTGACAAAGACTATCAAAGGATCAAAGGGGGGTGCTTGGTTTCTGGTCAGCCATAATCTCTTCAGCATACCAGCACATCCACAGGAGCCCTGCCCAGTTGCTATGTCAACCCTGATAATCCCAGACAGAAGACAATCAAAATCACAAAGAACAGTGGATTCACCACGGGCTGAAACAAAGGACAATGATCAGATCTTCCCTCTGGGGGCAGGAAACTGCAAACTCCCCATTGTCACCTGGAAAAGTACTCATGGGGAGGGGGAAAGGAGGAACCAGCCAGGTGACAGGACACTCAGGTTACCACCACAACTCCTCCCTCAACCCCTCCTTTCTGTAATGAATGCATGATGTCAACCCTTTCTGTAACGTATGCATGATGTCAACCCCTCCTTTCTGTAATGTATGCATGATGTTTCTGGGGGTGGGCTTGACCTAGAGGAGGGGAATTTCAAAAGTTTTTATAAGGTCTTGCAGCCCATTGTTCTGGGTCTTTCCTCTCTCCTGCAAGTGAGGGGAACACCCTGATGCATCAGTTCAATAAAGGCCAAGCCTACAGGCTGCTGTTTTGCTCCAAGTTATCCTGGTTGGTGTCTTTGTTTTGTCCAAGGGAGCCCTCAGATTTTTCCGTTAACAGTTGGCGACCGCGACTCAGGGACACTTGGTTCTCCTGTAAAGGTGAGAGGGGAGATAGAAGGGATCGGGCGCCACTGGGCAACCTTAGCCCAGGGATCCTTCTTCCTCTCCCTGCCTCCTCTTTGCGGGCGGTAATCAATCGTCACCAAAAGCTCAACCAGGGGAGCAAAGGCAAGGTCAAGCCGGCTAAAAAGAAAAGGATCCTGAGATTTGCGGGGGACATCTTCGAACGTGAGTATGGTTTGAAGTCAAATACATTGGGAGGGGGGTGGAAAAGTAACGTCCCCACGACAGCCAGACTTTCCTTCTTTCATTTCTGACGGTATCCTTCGGAGTCGGCCGGGTACGTTCTCTCTCTCTCTCTCTCCTTTTTTCCCCCGATTCTCCCCCTCGGAGGGTGGCCAGGGAAATCGCGGAACTTTTCTGTCTGACGTTATCTCTCGGGGTCGTCTAGGAACGTCAAATCCTTTCCCTTTCTCTTCCCCAATTCCTTACGCGGAATGTGACCGGGGAAATTGTGGTACTATTACTGTTTTCCGATGTTCCCCCTCGGGGTCGTCCAGGAACGTCTTAATCTCTCTCTCCTTTTCTCCCCCGTTTTCCGTCTTGGAATTGAGTCCGGGAAAGCGTGGCTCCTTTACTGTTTCTCTGACGTCTTCCCTCGGAGGCGTCCCTACAATTTGTTTTCTCGACCCCCGATCTGGCACTGCACTGCACAGGCGTCCAGTAGGGAGCCCGAACTTAGTCCAAAAGGCTAGGCAGGAGGCTGTTGTGGAGGGTAGAAGGTAGAAGTTTTCGGGCCAGGTGTCCCGAGGTAGAAGTTTTCGGGCCAGGTGTCCCGTGGTAGAAGTTTTCGGGCCAGGTGTCCCGAGGTAGAAGTTTTCGGGCCAGGTGTCCCGAGGTAGAAGTTTTCGGGCCAGGTGTCCCGAGGTAGAAGTTTTCGGGCCAGGTGTCCCGTGGTAGAAGTTTTCGGGCCAGGTGTCCCGAGGTAGAAGTTTTCAGGCCAGGTGTCCCGTGGATGAAGTTTAAGTTCATGTATAAGATTTATTGAAATGAGTTTGTAGCTTGAAGATAAGTAGGAATTGTGTTAGTCAATGGTACTTTGAGTACTGAAAGGATCTTCTATCTGTCCCCCCTTTCTTTCCCATTGCCTTTCCTCCCTTGTGTGTGTGTTTCCACTCTTTCTGTCTTTAGCGTACTTCGTTAACGAAAAAAGCCCAATAATAACATATGAGAGAATGGGAGCTCGCTAAACACCCTAGCTGGACTCCTCCTGGCAACAAAGCTTCCATGAAGCCTTTTTGCCCCAGAGAGGACTCTAATATGCCCCTCCAGCTTGTCATTTCCAATTAGAGAAAAATAGAAATAAAATAAAGGGGCAAAAATGGTTAAGTTTGTGTTGTTAAACTGTAGCCTAGAGCTGGAACATGAAACTGTAAACTTAATGGTGCTCAGAAGGCAGTAGATATAATAACAGCCCAGCATTAGAGATCTTAGTTTCTCTTAAAAAAAAAAAAGAAGAATAAAATTAAAAAAAATGAATAAGAGATGTACTCAAAGATTTAGAAATATTTCAAGGGTTTGTATTTACATTGGCCTTGGCATCCACAGACTGTTCTTAAATGCACATAGTTTTAAATTGCAAGCTTGCTTCAAAATTTTAAATCTAAGAAAGCCATGTTGCGCCTTATCAATCTTAAAACAAAACAAAATGGAGAATGGAGTGTGCAAATGTTTGTTATTTGAGAGAGGCTCTAAAAGAGAGTTTCCCTCCCAAGTGGTGAAATCCTGTATACGTGCTACTTGTGTTCTGAAAGGGGGATTACCCCACCTCTTTCTTCTAGTTTTAAGTGAGGAGGGTGATTCTAAGTCTAATGGCAAATGATGTTTGTTGTAACTTTTGAGTTTGTGAGAAGGTGAAGTTAACCTAATGTTTCTGCTGCAAAAGCCTAGTTGAGCACAACTGCTCTCTCAAACTAAAATGCAGTGTATGTATTTCATTAAGCGTATGCCTATAAAAGTATGGTGTTCATTCTAAGAAAAAAAATATTTGAGTCCAGTTTTAACTTTGATTTGGTTGGACAGAAGAGTTATTGTAAGGCTCCTGATATCAGTCTCTATAAGGCTTCATGGCCTCTTTTGTTAGAAAATGCCCCCCTCCCCCTTGTTTCACCCTGCCTATTTCAGTTGGTTTCTCCCTTCTTACTTCTGTGCTAGGTAAATTTACTCCCGAGTAAGCTTCCTTTAAAGGAAACTGCAAAGGGGGGAGGGGGCAACACTTGTGTATTCCCTTTAAAAAAAATCAAATCTAGGGCTGCTTTAACTGTGCTTTATAAGAGATCCTCTCCCTATCTTACGAAAACTGTTCACTTCTTCCTTAAATATCATTTCAAACTCACTCAAACTATCTCAAGATCTGCAAAAAGGGTTCTGTGTAAAGTTATGTACTTTTATTTTCCTCTTCCTTAGTACATGATATGAGCATAGATGTTTCCTTTCCCAGCTGGAAATCTGTACTTAAATGGTGTATGCCTCTTTGGTAGTACAAATCTTGCTGCGAAATCTTGCTGTGAACCCTATATTTTGGAGGGTTGGACTAGATGACCCCAGGGTCCCTTTCAACTCTCCCAATTTGTGGCTGTGTGGAAGACCATGTGTCTGCAAGCATTGGAGGGTAATTCTTAAATTCTGGTGTGGTAATGGAGTTGAAATTCAGCCTAGCTTTGCTTTTTAGTTTTAAAAGGTGCGAGATGAAGCCATGATGTTTTGAAGCACAACTGGTAACATCAAGCATTTGGGTGATTACAGTGTTTATCATTTTGTCTACTATTAAAAAATCAGACCTCAAAGTCAGCTCAATACATAGACGCCTTGACCATCCATCCTGTAAATAAAGGGCAGTAGAATTTGTCTGCAAATGGTAAGGCTGAAATGGCTGAGAATGTTAAAAAAAAAAAAAAATCCTATGAATTCTAACTCTGGCCATTTTTACTCATAAATAAGAGAGCGGTTGATTGTTCCGCGAATGGCCAGAAGGATATTAGCCCTTTCCTGTACATAAAGGAAGCAGTCTCTTGCTTGGGCTGAAATTGCTAGTTTTGGTGAATACTTAAATTGCTGAGTTCCTCTTTTTCGTTTAAAATCAAACCCTGTTTTCAAAATCTACTCCTTGCCCTTCCCTTCCCTTATTCAAATGGTAATTTAGCCAAAGGATGCAACATTTTCAATAGTATAAAAGGTTTGCTGAGACATGAACTCTGCACATGCACAGAGGCTAGATCAGCTAAAGAAGAGAGGGAGAGGAAGGGGGGAACTGTAAGGGGGGAGAGGAGGTTTCTTCCAAATGTAAAAGAAAACTCGGAACCATTGAGGAACCATTGAGGGAAATCACCCTTAATCTGTCTTTGCTCCAGGGGCTATTTAAGACAAAAGGCTAAAAAAACAAACAAAAAAAAACAAAAAAAACTAGCCCATCAAAAAGTCAAGAGCTTTCCAGGTTCCAAATCTTAACATGCCAAATTCTTTTCACAGGTAAATATCAAAGCATTCCCCCCCTCAATGGGAATTTTAGGAACAGCATTTCCTGACAGACTTCTCACATGAAATAATTTTCCCTTTTAACAGGATATGTGAACCCCGATAACAAAGTGTTTGTCCCTTTTTCCTCCCACAGCAACTTTCTTTCTGTTCTGTGAAACAAGTCTGAATCCCTGCTACAGTTTGACTTCCATCTCTTTGTGGCTTTGACACTTTTTTTTAAAGTTACAAATAATCTGTTTTCATTTATTTAATCTGTCTCTCCATGATGTCTATGAAGTTAATCGAAGCACAACCAAACATTGTTTGTGGAATGGTATTTGTTTACCTTTTTGCCTGAGCATTTCTTATTAATTCTGTCATCTTGGCTAGTGCAAGGTACTTGCACAACTTTAAATTGCCATTCATTTTTTTTCCTTGGTATTAAGTCATTTTCCAGTATTGTCCTATAGCCGATGTTGTCACTTCAAGAAACACTCTTTTATTTTCATTGTTACTTCAGATTTCTTAAAATTGTGTGTCTTAGCATTTATTTATTTTTCGTTCCTCATAAGTCATTGTGTGTGTTTCATTATTATTTTAACCTTGTATTTTTTACAGTTCTCTTTCTCTCCAAAGTGAAGGAAAGCAAACGAACTTGGCAGATAATAACAGTAGTTATAGGAAAATGTGATAATAATATTGGAATGAATGAAACGCTTAATGTGCTAAGATTTTTTATTATTTGCAGCTTCCCATGAAAACTGGAGGACATCCTTCTTGTCTAACTGTGTTTTTAAGTCGCCCCAAAACCCTGCCCCTTACAGGATATCACTTCTACAGATGTGCAATGATGAAAAGCAGCAACAACCCAACCCCTTCGCCATCACAAGACCTGCAACGCCAGAGTTTTCAAAGTGCCCACAGCTATCTCTTTCAAAGGATATAGACTGATGGGGAGTGGGCCTGACAAAGGGGGGTGGAGTTGACTTGCAAGGACATCTTTTCACTTGAACCTCAAGCCTCTGTGCTCCAGGATTCAAAAGATACATGCGTAAAAGATCACAATTGTGTCAAGATATGCAACTGATATTTAATTAGTTTGTTTTGTATTAAGTGTTATTATGTAGGAATGTTGAAATGTGTCTGACAGTGTGTTACTTCCACAAGGGGGGTATTTTTGTGTGTAATTTTTATGTTTAATGTCTTATTGCTTGCACACCAATTCTCATGCATTTTATACTTTCTGATAGCTCACACTATTGGTGTAGTCCAATAACCACATTTCATTGTCCCACCTGGCACTTTGCCAACTTTCCCTATCCATTTTAAAATGTGCAAAAACTTGCTTTACCAAGGAGAAGCTTATAAGATACATGAAGGTGCACATGCTTTGGTTTAGCAGGAATGATCCCTTATAGAGTTAAATTGACTTATTTGGACAAAGTGCCCTTTTAAGAACGGTTTTCCTTTACAGACTGGTTTGAAAGGTTGAGAACCATGGGCACATAAATTCAAATTGGACTCAGTTTGAATTGGGCAAGTGTA
>NW_027670143.1:12500-20000 GCF_964188305.1 Podarcis bocagei
TCCGGGGGGGCGGCCGGGTCTAGCTCCCCGCCGGAGGGGCCGGCAGCGTGGCCCGTTCTTCCTGCGGCCGCTGGCAGCTCTCCTCCGGTCCACTGCTGGCCAGGGAAGCTGGGACGTGGCGGTCCCCTTCAGAGGATGGAAGGCTTTCCCGGTCTACCGCTGGGAGGTCTGTCCGCTGCCGGTCCCCCCGTTCTCCGCCCGGGCGAGGCGGCGTGGGCTTCCCGGTCCTCCCCGGTCTACCCGCCGGAGGCCAGCCGACCGCCCAGTCTACTCGCGAAGGCACCGGGCATCCCGGCGGCGGGTGGGCCTGCGAATGGAGTCCCCCCAGTCTGCCGGCCGTGGAGGCTGGGCCTTGCCGGGCCCCTCCCGAGAACGGGGGGCCTCCCGGTCTACCGGCCGAAGGCCCAGTCTGCTTCTCGCGTGCACCGTCACCCCGGTCCGGCCCGGGGCTGGCAGCGGTGCCCGGTCTCCCGGCCCGGGGCTCTGCTGGCCGTGGAGGCTGGGTCCTGCCGGTCTACCTCCGAGGAAGGGAGGCTTCCCGGTCGACCCGCCGGAGGGGCTGGCGGCGTTGCCCGGTCTCCCGGCCTTTGGCTCCCCTCCGGTCTACCGTTCGGGAAGGCTGGGTCTTGCCGGTCTTCCTCAGAGATCGTGGGGACTTCCCGGTCTACCCATCGGAAAGCGGGGTTCCGCCGGTCTACCTGGCGTACGGCGCGGCACCGCTGGCCGGTCTACTCGGTGTCAGGCGCGGTGGGCTCCTCGCGTCCACGCACACCACGCCCTCCTTGCCTGCCTGCCTGCCTGCCTGCCTGCCGCCTGACCAGCGCTCTAAAACGAAGGAACAGGCTCTTGCCCGGTCTACCTGGAAGGCAGGAAGCGGACGGCCACCCTCCCAGCCTGCTTGCCTGCTTGCCTGCTTGCCTGGGGCTTCCAGCTCTACCTCGAGGACAGACGGCTTCCCGGTCTCCCCTGCTTGGGGCTGGGAAGCGCCGGGCCACCTGACGGCCGGACTGGTACCGCTGCTAACCGGTCTACTAGCCGGTCCTCCCGGCGGCGGGTGGGCCTGCGAACAGAGTCCCCCCAGTCTGCCGGCCGTGGAGGCTGGGCCTTGCCGGGCCCCTCCAGAGAATGGGGGCTCCCGGTCTACCGACCGAAGGCCCAGTCTGCTTCTCGCGTGCACCGTCACCCCGGTCCGGCCCCGGGCTGGCAAGGGTGCCCGGTCTCCCGGCCCTGGGCTCTGCTGGCCGTGGAGGCTGGGTCCTGCCGGTCTACCTCCGAGGTAGGGAGGCTTCCCGGTCGACCCGCCGGAGGGGCAGGCGACGTTACCCGGTCTCCCGGCCCTCAGCTCCCCTCCGGTCTACCGGCCGATAAGGCTGGGTCTTGCCGGTCTTCCTCCAGAGATCGAGGGGCTTCCCGGTCTACCTGGCGCGCGGCGCGGAACCGCTGGCCGGTCTACTGGGAGTCGGACCTGGTGAGCCCGGTCTCCCGGCCGTCGGCTCCCCTCCGGTCTACCGCCCGGGAAAGCTGGGTCTTGCCGGTCTTCCTCCAGAGATCGAAGGGCTTCCCGGTCTACCTGGCGCGCGGCGCGGAACGGCTGGCCGGTCTACTGGGAGTCGGACCTAGGTGAGCCCGGTCTCCCGGCCGTCGGCTCCCCTCCGGTCTACCGCCCGGGAAAGCTGGGTCTTTCCGGTCTTCCTCCAGAGATCGAGGGGCTTCCCGGTCTACCTGGCGCACGGCGCGGAACCGCTGGCCGGTCTACTGGGAGTCGGACCTAGGTGAGCCCGGTCCTCCGGCCGTCAGCTCCCCTCCGGTCTACCGGCACCCGAAGGCTGGAGTTTGCCGGTCTACCTCCGAGACCGTGGGGGCTTCCCGCTCTGCCCAATCTACTCGCCGGGCCCCCGGTCTACCCGCTGGAGAAGCTGCGGCTTGCCGGTCTTCCTCCAGAGATCGAGGGGCTTCCCGGTCTACCTGGCGCGCGGCGCGGAACCGCTGGCCGGGCTACTGGGAGTCGGACCTGGTGAGCCCGGTCTCCCGGCCATCGGCTCCCCTCCGGTCTACCGGCCGGGAAAGCTGGGTCTTGCCGGTCTTCCTCCAGAGATCTAGGGGCTTCCCGGTCTACCTGGCGCGCGGCGCGGAACCGCTGGCCGGTCTACTGGGAGTCGGACCTGGTGAGCCCGGTCTCCCGGCCGTCGGCTCCCCTCCGGTCTACCGCCCGGGAAAGCTGGGTCTTGCCGGTCTTCCTCCAGAGATCGAAGGGCTTCCCGGTCTACCTGGCGCGCGGCGCGGAACGGCTGGCCGGTCTACTGGGAGTCGGACCTAGGTGAGCCCGGTCTCCCGGCCGTCGGCTCCCCTCCGGTCTACCGCCCTGGAAAGCTGGGTCTTGCCGGTCTTCCTCCAGAGATCGAGGGGCTTCCCGGTCTACCTGGCGCGCGGCGCGGAACGGCTGGCCGGTCTACTGGGAGTCGGACCTGGTGAGCCCGGTCTCCCGGCCGTCGGCTCCCCTCCGGTCTACCGCCCGGGAAAGCTGGGTCTTTCCGGTCTTCCTCCAGAGATCGAGGGGCTTCCCGGTCTACCTGGCGCACGGCGCGGAACCGCTGGCCGGTCTACTGGGAGTCGCACCTAGGTGAGCCCGGTCCCCCGGCCGTCAGCTCCCCTCCGGTCTACCGGCACCCGAAGGCTGGAGTTTGCCGGTCTACCTCCGAGACCGTGGGGGCTTCCCGCTCTGCCCAATCTACTCGCCGGGCCCCCGGTCTACCCGCTGGAGAAGCTGCGGCTTGCCGGTCTACTAGGGAGGGCGTAGGCCTTCCCGGTCTACCGGCCCGCTCTCCCCCCCCCCCATGGAGCCTCCAGGTCTACGTGGTCGCTGTCACCTGACGACATCGCCAAGGGTGGGTGGGGTTTGTGGCGACAGCTGCCGTAGAACTTGGTGACGTTGTAGACCGCCGCTTGGCGGCAGCGCAGCAGGTAGGCGATGGAGGGGACAGGTGAGGGAGGGCGTGCGTGCGTGCGTTCGTGCGTTGGTCCTTGCAGGGACGGCAAGGGAGAAAAGTCTCGGCGTGTGTGCGTTCCTTTGCGGGAGGGGGAGCATGCAGAGACACAGGGATACAGAAAGACAAGCACAAAAGCACTCGTGCGCTCTCACACACACTTGATTGCGGGGCAGGGAGGGAGGGAGGGAGGGAGGGAGGGAAAGAGAGAGAGAGAGAGAGAGAGAGAGAGAGAGAGGCAGGCAGGCAGGCAGAGGCAGGCAGAAACAAAATCTCTCTGTCTCTCGTCTCTCGTCTCTTGCGTCTCTCTCTCTCTCTCTCTCTCACACACACACACACACACACACACACACACACACAGACACACACACAGGACACAAACAGTCGTTTGCGGGAGAGGGAGACACTAAGCATATACTCAAACACAGCATGTGCTTGTGGGGGGGGAGACAGACAGAGACACAGGAGCCAAGTACACCGCACACACGCTTGTGTGCAGGGGAGACCGACAGGGACAGAGAGAGATGGACACAAAATATCACTCCAAGGCGCACACACGCATACCAAAGAAACCACCCACCCCCGCCCACGACATCGCCAAGGGTGATCCCTTGCCGTCCCTGCAAGGACGTACGCACGTACGCACGAAGGCCCGCCCCGCCCCACCCCACCCCACCCCACCCGTCTCCTCCATCGCCTACCTGCTGCTCTGCTGCCAAGCGGCGGTCTACAAAGTCACCGAGGTCTACGGCAGCTGTCGCCACGAACGCCGCCCTTGGCGATGTCGTGGTTTGTCGTGGCGATGTGCTTGCGGGTGGGGGAGGGAGGGAGAGACAGACCCAAAGTAGATCACGGAGAGGGAGGCGGGCGGGCGGGCGGGCGGGCGGGCAGGCATGCCAGCACACACACAAACACTCACGCATACCCCATTTCGACCGCACGAATGCACGGACGCACGCACGCACGATCTTGACAACAATAGGGATACGACGAAGGAGCAGGAGGAGCAGGAGGAGCAGGAGGAGCAGGAGGAGGAGGAGGAGGAGGAGGAGGAGGAGGAGGAGGAGGAGGAGGCTGCCCTGCCCTTACCATGCTGGCCACACGAGGGCGCCCCTAAAAAAAGGTCCAGGTTCTTATCCGGTCTATCTGGGGGGGGGGGGAGGCAGGCAGGCAGGCAGGCATGCATGGGACGTCCACGCACCCTGACCTGCTGCCTGCCTGCCTGCCTGCCTGCCTGCCTGCCTGCGGCCGCCTGGCGCTTCTATATCAAGGTCCAGGTTCTTAGCCGGTCTACCTGGGGGGAGGCAGGCAGGCAGGCAGGCAGGCAGGCAGGCAGGCAGGCAGGCAGGGGACGGCCATGCTCCCTACCCGCCCGCCTGCCTGCCTGCCTGCCTGCCTGCCTGCCTGCCTGCCTGCGGCAGCCTGGCGCTTCTATACCAAGGTCCAGGTTCTTAGCCGGTCTACCTGGGGGGAGGCAGGCAGGCAGGCAGGCAGGCAGGCAGGCAGGCAGGCAGGCAGGCAGGGGACGGCCATGCTCCCTACCCGCCTGGCTACCTGCCTGCCTGCCTGCCTGCGGCCGCCTGGCGCTTCTATACAAAGGTCCAGGTTCTTACCCGGTCTACTTGGAAGCAGGCAGGCAGGCAGGCAGGCAGGCAGGGGACGGCCATGCTCCCTACCCGCCCGCCCGCCCGCCTGCCTGCCTGCCTGCCTGCCTGCCTGCCTGCCTGCGGCCGCCTGGCGCTTCTATACAAAGGTACAGGTTCTTAGCCGGTCTACCTGGGGGAGGCAGGCAGGCAGGCAGGCAGGCAGGCAGGCAGGCAGGGGTCGGCCAGCCTGCCTGCCTGCCTGCCTGCCTGCCTGCCTGCCTGCCTGCGGCCGCCTGGCGCTTCTATACAAAGGTACAGGTTCTTATCCGGTCTACCTGGGGGGGAGGCAGGCAGGCAGGCAGGCAGGCAGGCAGGCAGGCAGGCAGGCAGGGAGGCAGAGGACGGCCATGCTCCCTCCCTGCCTGCCTGCCTGCCTGCCTGCCTGCGGCCGCCTGGCGCTTCTATACAAAGGTACAGGTTCTTATCCGGTCTACCTGGGGGAGGCAGGCAGGCAGGCACGCAGGCAGGCAGGCAGGCAGGGAGGCAGAGGACGGCCATGCTCCCTGCCTGCCTGCGGCCGCCTGGCGCTTCTATACAAAGGTCCAGGTTCTTACCCGGTCTACTTGGAAGCAGGCAGGCAGGCAGGCAGGCAGGCAGGCAGGCAGGCAGGGGACGGCCATGCTCCCTACCCGCCCGCCTCCCTGCCTGCCTGCCTGCCTGCCTGCCTGCCTGCCTGCCTGCGGCCGCCTGGCGCTTCTATACAAAGGTACAGGTTCTTAGCCGGTCTACCTGGGGGGGAGGCAGGCAGGCAGGCAGGCAGGCAGGCAGGGGACGGCCATGCTCCCTACCCGCCTGCCTGCCTGCCTGCCTGCCTGCCTGCCTGCCTGCCTGCGGCCGCCTGGCGCTTCTATACAAAGGTACAGGTTCTTATCCGGTCTACCTGGGGGAGGCAGGCAGGCAGGCAGGCAGGCAGGCAGGCAGGCAGGGAGGCAGAGGACGGCCATGCTCCCTGCCTGCCTGCGGCCGCCTGGCGCTTCTATACAAAGGTCCAGGTTCTTACCCGGTCTACTTGGAAGCAGGCAGGCAGGCAGGCAGGCAGGCAGGCAGGCAGGCAGGCAGGGGACGGCCATGCTCCCTACCCGCCCGCCTCCCTGCCTGCCTGCCTGCCTGCCTGCCTGCCTGCCTGCCTGCCTGCCTGCGGCCGCCTGGCGCTTCTATACAAAGGTACAGGTTCTTAGCCGGTCTACCTGGGGGGGAGGCAGGCAGGCAGGCAGGCAGGGAGGCAGAGGACGGCCATGCTCCCTGCCTGCCTGCCTGCCTGCCTGCCTGCCTGCCTGCCTGCCTGCCTGCCTGCGGCCGCCTGGCGCTTCTATACAAAGGTACAGGTTCTTATCCGGTCTACCTGGGGGGGAGGCAGGCAGGCAGGCAGGCAGGCAGGCAGGCAGGCAGGCAGGCAGGGAGGCAGAGGACGGCCATGCTCCCTCCCTGCCTGCCTGCCTGCCTGCCTGCCTGCGGCCGCCTGGCGCTTCTATACAAAGGTACAGGTTCTTAGCCGGTCTACCTGGGGGGGAGGCAGGCAGGCAGGCAGGCAGGCAGGCAGGGGACGGCCATGCTCCCTACCCGCCTGCCTGCCTGCCTGCCTGCCTGCCTGCCTGCCTGCCTGCCTGCGGCCGCCTGGCGCTTCTATACAAAGGTACAGGTTCTTATCCGGTCTACCTGGGGGAGGCAGGCAGGCAGGCAGGCAGGCAGGCAGGCAGGCAGGGAGGCAGAGGACGGCCATGCTCCCTGCCTGCCTGCGGCCGCCTGGCGCTTCTATACAAAGGTCCAGGTTCTTACCCGGTCTACTTGGAAGCAGGCAGGCAGGCAGGCAGGCAGGCAGGGGACGGCCATGCTCCCTACCCGCCCGCCCGCCCGCCTGCCTGCCTGCCTGCCTGCCTGCCTGCCTGCCTGCGGCCGCCTGGCGCTTCTATACAAAGGTACAGGTTCTTAGCCGGTCTACCTGGGGGAGGCAGGCAGGCAGGCAGGCAGGCAGGCAGGCAGGCAGGGGTCGGCCAGCCTGCCTGCCTGCCTGCCTGCCTGCCTGCCTGCCTGCGGCCGCCTGGCGCTTCTATACAAAGGTACAGGTTCTTATCCGGTCTACCTGGGGGGGAGGCAGGCAGGCAGGCAGGCAGGCAGGCAGGCAGGCAGGCAGGCAGGGAGGCAGAGGACGGCCATGCTCCCTCCCTGCCTGCCTGCCTGCCTGCCTGCCTGCGGCCGCCTGGCGCTTCTATACAAAGGTACAGGTTCTTATCCGGTCTACCTGGGGGAGGCAGGCAGGCAGGCACGCAGGCAGGCAGGCAGGCAGGGAGGCAGAGGACGGCCATGCTCCCTGCCTGCCTGCGGCCGCCTGGCGCTTCTATACAAAGGTCCAGGTTCTTACCCGGTCTACTTGGAAGCAGGCAGGCAGGCAGGCAGGCAGGCAGGCAGGCAGGCAGGCAGGGGACGGCCATGCTCCCTACCCGCCCGCCTCCCTGCCTGCCTGCCTGCCTGCCTGCCTGCCTGCCTGCCTGCGGCCGCCTGGCGCTTCTATACAAAGGTACAGGTTCTTAGCCGGTCTACCTGGGGGGGAGGCAGGCAGGCAGGCAGGCAGGCAGGCAGGGGACGGCCATGCTCCCTACCCGCCTGCCTGCCTGCCTGCCTGCCTGCCTGCCTGCCTGCCTGCCTGCGGCCGCCTGGCGCTTCTATACAAAGGTACAGGTTCTTATCCGGTCTACCTGGGGGAGGCAGGCAGGCAGGCAGGCAGGCAGGCAGGCAGGCAGGCAGGGAGGCAGAGGCCATGCTCCCTGCCTGCCTGCGGCCGCCTGGCGCTTCTATACAAAGGTCCAGGTTCTTACCCGGTCTACTTGGAAGCAGGCAGGCAGGCAGGCAGGCAGGCAGGCAGGCAGGCAGGC
>NW_027670143.1:30000-37500 GCF_964188305.1 Podarcis bocagei
GTGGGTCCACACTGGCCGGGGAGCGCGGTTGGGTCGTCTGCGGTTCTCCAGAGGGTCCTGAAAACCCTGTCGCCAGAAATCTCCGCGCGCATGCCGTCCTTGCCCGGCGAGAGCGGACGGCGTCTGGGGCACCGGCTCCGCCGCCGCCGCAGGCCGGCGTCTCGGAAGCCCCTGGCGGCCAGACGCGGCAGCCTCGTTCCGGCAAGAGGCTCCGTGGCTCCCCGGTCGTGCCGGTCTACCCATGCGGCGGGGCGGCGGTAGACCGATCCCGCCGTCCGGTCTCTGCTTCTCAGCGACGGGCGGGCGGGCGAAGGCCGGCGAAAGGCAGGCTTCCGGGCGTCTGCGTGGTTCCGGCCCCTGCCCGGTCCAGGGGGCGCGGTTGCCGGTGGCCCCGGTCTACCGGCCGGCAAGCGGGGGTGGCTCGGCCGGTCTTCCCGGCGGAAGGAGCGGAAGCGCTGGCCGTTTTCCGGAGGGGGGAGCGGCCGGGTCTAGCTCCACGCCGGAGGGGCCGGCATTGCGGCCCGTTCTTCCTGCGGCTGGGGCTTCGCGGTCCTCCCCGGTCTACCCGCCGGGGGCCTGCCGACCGCCCGGTCTACTCGCGAGGGCTTCGCCGCCCCCCTTCCGAGAACGGGGGGCCTCCCGGTCTACCCAGCGAAGGCCCAGTCTGCTTCTCGCGTCCACGGTCACCCCGTTCTCCCGGCCCTGGGCTCCCCTGCAGTCGGCCGGCTGGGTCTTGCCGGTCTACCTCCGAGGAAGGGAGCCTGCCTGCCTGCCTGCCTGCCTGCCTGCCTGCCTGCCTGCCTGGGGCTTCCAGCTCTACCTCGAGGACAGACGGCTTCCCGGTCTCCCCTGCTTGGGGCTGGGAAGCGCCGGGCCACCTGACGGCCGGACTGGTACCGCTGCTAACCGGTCTACTAGCCGGGCCGGGGGGGACTGGGGCTTGCCGGTCTACCTCCGAGAACGGGAGGCGGACGGAGGCGAGGCGAGAGCGGTTGGCGGAGGGTGCGAAGGCCGGAGAAGGGCAGGCTTCCGGGCGTCTGCGTGGGTCCGGCCCCTGCCCGGTCCAGGGGGCGCGGTTGCCGGTGGCCCCGGTCTACCGGCCGGCAAGCGGGGGTGGCTCGGCCGGTCTTCCCGGTGGAAGGAGCGGAAGCGCTGGCCGTTTTCCTAAGGGGGGGGGGCGGCCGGGTCTAGCTCCACGCCGGAGGGGCCGGCACTGCGGCCCGTTTTTCCTGCGGTTGGGGCTTCGCGGTCCTCCCCGGTCTACCCGCTGGAGGCCTGCCGACCGCCCGGTCTACTCGCGAGGGCCTCGCCGTCCCCCTTCCGAGAACGGGGAGCCTCCCGGTCTACCCAGCGAAGGCCCAGTCTGCTTCTCGCGTCCACGGTCACCCCGTTCTCCCGGCCCTGGGCTCCCCTGCAGTCGGCCGGCTGGGTCTTGCCGGTCTACCTCCGAGGAAGGGAGAATTCCCGGTCAGCCCGACGGAGGCCCGGTGGGCTCCTCGCGTCCACGCTCACGCCTGCCTGCCTGCCTGCCTGGCTGGCTGCCTGGGGCTTCCAGCTCTACCTCGAGGACAGACGGCTTCCCGGTCTCCCCTGCTTGGGGCTGGGAAGCGCCGGGCCACCTGACGGCCGGACTGGTACCGCTGCTAACCGGTCTACTAGCCGGGCTGGGGGGACTGGGGCTTGCCGGTCTACCTCCGAGAACGGGAGGCGAGAGCGGTTGGCAGAGGGTGCGAAGGCCGGAGAAGGGCAGGCTTCCGGGCGTCTGTGTGGGTCCGGCCCCTGCCCGGTCCAGGAAAGTTTGCCGGTGGCCCCGGTCTACCGGCCGGCAAGCGGGGGCGGGTGGGCCGGTCTTCCCGGCGTAAGGAGGGGAAGCGCTGGCCGTTTTCCGGGGGGGCGGCCGGGTCTAGCTCCCCGCCGGAGGGGCCGGCAGCGTGGCCCGTTCTTCCTGCGGCCGCTGGCAGCTCTCCTCCGGTCCACTGCTGGCCAGGGAAGCTGGGACGTGGCGGTCCCCTTCAGAGGATGGAAGGCTTTCCCGGTCTACCGCTGGGAGGTCTGTCCGCTGCCGGTCCCCCCGTTCTCCGCCCGGGCGAGGCGGCGTGGGCTTCCCGGTCCTCCCCGGTCTACCCGCCGGAGGCCAGCCGACCGCCCAGTCTACTCGCGAAGGCACCGGGCATCCCGGCGGCGGGTGGGCCTGCGAATGGAGTCCCCCCAGTCTGCCGGCCGTGGAGGCTGGGCCTTGCCGGGCCCCTCCCGAGAACGGGGGGCCTCCCGGTCTACCGGCCGAAGGCCCAGTCTGCTTCTCGCGTGCACCGTCACCCCGGTCCGGCCCGGGGCTGGCAGCGGTGCCCGGTCTCCCGGCCCGGGGCTCTGCTGGCCGTGGAGGCTGGGTCCTGCCGGTCTACCTCCGAGGAAGGGAGGCTTCCCGGTCGACCCGCCGGAGGGGCTGGCGGCGTTGCCCGGTCTCCCGGCCTTTGGCTCCCCTCCGGTCTACCGTTCGGGAAGGCTGGGTCTTGCCGGTCTTCCTCAGAGATCGTGGGGACTTCCCGGTCTACCCATCGGAAAGCGGGGTTCCGCCGGTCTACCTGGCGTACGGCGCGGCACCGCTGGCCGGTCTACTCGGTGTCAGGCGCGGTGGGCTCCTCGCGTCCACGCACACCACGCCCTCCTTGCCTGCCTGCCTGCCTGCCTGCCTGCCGCCTGACCAGCGCTCTAAAACGAAGGAACAGGCTCTTGCCCGGTCTACCTGGAAGGCAGGAAGCGGACGGCCACCCTCCCAGCCTGCTTGCCTGCTTGCCTGCTTGCCTGGGGCTTCCAGCTCTACCTCGAGGACAGACGGCTTCCCGGTCTCCCCTGCTTGGGGCTGGGAAGCGCCGGGCCACCTGACGGCCGGACTGGTACCGCTGCTAACCGGTCTACTAGCCGGTCCTCCCGGCGGCGGGTGGGCCTGCGAACAGAGTCCCCCCAGTCTGCCGGCCGTGGAGGCTGGGCCTTGCCGGGCCCCTCCAGAGAATGGGGGCTCCCGGTCTACCGACCGAAGGCCCAGTCTGCTTCTCGCGTGCACCGTCACCCCGGTCCGGCCCCGGGCTGGCAAGGGTGCCCGGTCTCCCGGCCCTGGGCTCTGCTGGCCGTGGAGGCTGGGTCCTGCCGGTCTACCTCCGAGGTAGGGAGGCTTCCCGGTCGACCCGCCGGAGGGGCAGGCGACGTTACCCGGTCTCCCGGCCCTCAGCTCCCCTCCGGTCTACCGGCCGATAAGGCTGGGTCTTGCCGGTCTTCCTCCAGAGATCGAGGGGCTTCCCGGTCTACCTGGCGCGCGGCGCGGAACCGCTGGCCGGTCTACTGGGAGTCGGACCTGGTGAGCCCGGTCTCCCGGCCGTCGGCTCCCCTCCGGTCTACCGCCCGGGAAAGCTGGGTCTTGCCGGTCTTCCTCCAGAGATCGAAGGGCTTCCCGGTCTACCTGGCGCGCGGCGCGGAACGGCTGGCCGGTCTACTGGGAGTCGGACCTAGGTGAGCCCGGTCTCCCGGCCGTCGGCTCCCCTCCGGTCTACCGCCCGGGAAAGCTGGGTCTTTCCGGTCTTCCTCCAGAGATCGAGGGGCTTCCCGGTCTACCTGGCGCACGGCGCGGAACCGCTGGCCGGTCTACTGGGAGTCGGACCTAGGTGAGCCCGGTCCTCCGGCCGTCAGCTCCCCTCCGGTCTACCGGCACCCGAAGGCTGGAGTTTGCCGGTCTACCTCCGAGACCGTGGGGGCTTCCCGCTCTGCCCAATCTACTCGCCGGGCCCCCGGTCTACCCGCTGGAGAAGCTGCGGCTTGCCGGTCTTCCTCCAGAGATCGAGGGGCTTCCCGGTCTACCTGGCGCGCGGCGCGGAACCGCTGGCCGGGCTACTGGGAGTCGGACCTGGTGAGCCCGGTCTCCCGGCCATCGGCTCCCCTCCGGTCTACCGGCCGGGAAAGCTGGGTCTTGCCGGTCTTCCTCCAGAGATCTAGGGGCTTCCCGGTCTACCTGGCGCGCGGCGCGGAACCGCTGGCCGGTCTACTGGGAGTCGGACCTGGTGAGCCCGGTCTCCCGGCCGTCGGCTCCCCTCCGGTCTACCGCCCGGGAAAGCTGGGTCTTGCCGGTCTTCCTCCAGAGATCGAAGGGCTTCCCGGTCTACCTGGCGCGCGGCGCGGAACGGCTGGCCGGTCTACTGGGAGTCGGACCTAGGTGAGCCCGGTCTCCCGGCCGTCGGCTCCCCTCCGGTCTACCGCCCTGGAAAGCTGGGTCTTGCCGGTCTTCCTCCAGAGATCGAGGGGCTTCCCGGTCTACCTGGCGCGCGGCGCGGAACGGCTGGCCGGTCTACTGGGAGTCGGACCTGGTGAGCCCGGTCTCCCGGCCGTCGGCTCCCCTCCGGTCTACCGCCCGGGAAAGCTGGGTCTTTCCGGTCTTCCTCCAGAGATCGAGGGGCTTCCCGGTCTACCTGGCGCACGGCGCGGAACCGCTGGCCGGTCTACTGGGAGTCGCACCTAGGTGAGCCCGGTCCCCCGGCCGTCAGCTCCCCTCCGGTCTACCGGCACCCGAAGGCTGGAGTGTGCCGGTCTACCTCCGAGACCGTGGGGGCTTCCCGCTCTGCCCAATCTACTCGCCGGGCCCCCGGTCTACCCGCTGGAGAAGCTGCGGCTTGCCGGTCTACTAGGGAGGGCGTAGGCCTTCCCGGTCTACCGGCCCGCTCTCCCCCCCCCCCCATGGAGCCTCCAGGTCTACGTGGTCGCTGTCACCTGACGACATCGCCAAGGGTGGGTGGGGTTTGTGGCGACAGCTGCCGTAGAACTTGGTGACGTTGTAGACCGCCGCTTGGCGGCAGCGCAGCAGGTAGGCGATGGAGGGGACAGGTGAGGGAGGGCGTGCGTGCGTGCGTTCGTGCGTTGGTCCTTGCAGGGACGGCAAGGGAGAAAAGTCTCGGCGTGTGTGCGTTCCTTTGCGGGAGGGGGAGCATGCAGAGACACAGGGATACAGAAAGACAAGCACAAAAGCACTCGTGCGCTCTCACACACACTTGATTGCGGGGCAGAGGCAGGGAGGGAGGGAGGGAGGGAGGGAGGGAGAGAGAGAGAGAGAGAGAGAGAGAGAGAGAGAGAGAGAGAGAGAGAGAGAGAGAGAGAGGCAGGCAGGCAGGCAGAGGCAGGCAGAAACAAAATCTCTCTGTCTCTCGTCTCTCGTCTCTTGCGTCTCTCTCTCTCTCTCTCTCTCTCTCTCTCTCTCTCTCTCACACACACACACACACACACACACACACACACAGACACACACACAGGACACAAACAGTCGTTTGCGGGAGAGGGAGACACTAAGCATATACTCAAACACAGCATGTGCTTGTGTGGGGGGAGACAGACAGAGACACAGGAGCCAAGTACACCGCACACACGCTTGTGTGCAGGGGAGACCGACAGGGACAGAGAGAGATGGACACAAAATATCACTCCAAGGCGCACACACGCATACCAAAGAAACCACCCACCCCCGCCCACGACATCGCCAAGGGTGATCCCTTGCCGTCCCTGCAAGGACGTACGCACGTACGCACGAAGGCCCGCCCCGCCCCACCCCACCCCACCCCACCCGTCTCCTCCATCGCCTACCTGCTGCTCTGCTGCCAAGCGGCGGTCTACAAAGTCACCGAGGTCTACGGCAGCTGTCGCCACGAACGCCGCCCTTGGCGATGTCGTGGTTTGTCGTGGCGATGTGCTTGCGGGTGGGGGAGGGAGGGAGAGACAGACCCAAAGTAGATCACGGAGAGGGAGGCGGGCGGGCGGGCGGGCGGGCGGGCAGGCATGCCAGCACACACACAAACACTCACGCATACCCCATTTCGACCGCACGAATGCACGGACGCACGCACGCACGATCTTGACAACAATAGGGATACGACGAAGGAGCAGGAGGAGCAGGAGGAGCAGGAGGAGCAGGAGGAGGAGGAGGAGGAGGAGGAGGAGGAGGAGGAGGAGGAGGAGGCTGCCCTGCCCTTACCATGCTGGCCACACGAGGGCGCCCCTAAAAAAAGGTCCAGGTTCTTATCCGGTCTATCTGGGGGGGGGGGGAGGCAGGCAGGCAGGCAGGCATGCATGGGACGTCCACGCACCCTGACCTGCTGCCTGCCTGCCTGCCTGCCTGCCTGCCTGCCTGCCTGCGGCCGCCTGGCGCTTCTATATCAAGGTCCAGGTTCTTAGCCGGTCTACCTGGGGGGAGGCAGGCAGGCAGGCAGGCAGGCAGGCAGGCAGGCAGGCAGGCAGGCAGGGGACGGCCATGCTCCCTACCCGCCCGCCTGCCTGCCTGCCTGCCTGCCTGCCTGCCTGCCTGCGGCAGCCTGGCGCTTCTATACCAAGGTCCAGGTTCTTAGCCGGTCTACCTGGGGGGAGGCAGGCAGGCAGGCAGGCAGGCAGGCAGGCAGGCAGGCAGGGGACGGCCATGCTCCCTACCCGCCTGGCTACCTGCCTGCCTGCCTGCCTGCGGCCGCCTGGCGCTTCTATACAAAGGTCCAGGTTCTTACCCGGTCTACTTGGAAGCAGGCAGGCAGGCAGGCAGGCAGGCAGGGGACGGCCATGCTCCCTACCCGCCCGCCCGCCCGCCTGCCTGCCTGCCTGCCTGCCTGCCTGCCTGCCTGCGGCCGCCTGGCGCTTCTATACAAAGGTACAGGTTCTTAGCCGGTCTACCTGGGGGAGGCAGGCAGGCAGGCAGGCAGGCAGGCAGGCAGGCAGGGGTCGGCCAGCCTGCCTGCCTGCCTGCCTGCCTGCCTGCCTGCCTGCCTGCGGCCGCCTGGCGCTTCTATACAAAGGTACAGGTTCTTATCCGGTCTACCTGGGGGGGAGGCAGGCAGGCAGGCAGGCAGGCAGGCAGGCAGGCAGGCAGGCAGGGAGGCAGAGGACGGCCATGCTCCCTCCCTGCCTGCCTGCCTGCCTGCCTGCCTGCGGCCGCCTGGCGCTTCTATACAAAGGTACAGGTTCTTATCCGGTCTACCTGGGGGAGGCAGGCAGGCAGGCACGCAGGCAGGCAGGCAGGCAGGGAGGCAGAGGACGGCCATGCTCCCTGCCTGCCTGCGGCCGCCTGGCGCTTCTATACAAAGGTCCAGGTTCTTACCCGGTCTACTTGGAAGCAGGCAGGCAGGCAGGCAGGCAGGCAGGCAGGCAGGCAGGCAGGGGACGGCCATGCTCCCTACCCGCCCGCCTCCCTGCCTGCCTGCCTGCCTGCCTGCCTGCCTGCCTGCCTGCGGCCGCCTGGCGCTTCTATACAAAGGTACAGGTTCTTAGCCGGTCTACCTGGGGGGGAGGCAGGCAGGCAGGCAGGCAGGCAGGCAGGGGACGGCCATGCTCCCTACCCGCCTGCCTGCCTGCCTGCCTGCCTGCCTGCCTGCCTGCCTGCCTGCGGCCGCCTGGCGCTTCTATACAAAGGTACAGGTTCTTATCCGGTCTACCTGGGGGAGGCAGGCAGGCAGGCAGGCAGGCAGGCAGGCAGGCAGGCAGGGAGGC
>NW_027670143.1:47500-55000 GCF_964188305.1 Podarcis bocagei
CCCGGAAGAACCGCGTCGGACGCCACGCCTACCCCCGCCGTGGGTCTACACTGGCCGGGGAGCGCGGTTGGGTCGTCTTCGGTTCAACCAGAAGTACCGCGTCAGACGCCGTGCCTGCCCCCGCCGTGGGTCCACACTGGCCGGGGAGCGCGGTTGGGTCGTCTGCGGTTCTCCAGAGGGTCCTGAAAACCCTGTCGCCAGAAATCTCCGCGCGCATGCCGTCCTTGCCCGGCGAGAGCGGACGGCGTCTGGGGCACCGGCTCCGCCGCCGCCGCAGGCCGGCGTCTCGGAAGCCCCTGGCGGCCAGACGCGGCAGCCTCGTTCCGGCAAGAGGCTCCGTGGCTCCCCGGTCGTGCCGGTCTACCCATGCGGCGGGGCGGCGGTAGACCGATCCCGCCGTCCGGTCTCTGCTTCTCAGCGACGGGCGGGCGGGCGAAGGCCGGCGAAAGGCAGGCTTCCGGGCGTCTGCGTGGTTCCGGCCCCTGCCCGGTCCAGGGGGCGCGGTTGCCGGTGGCCCCGGTCTACCGGCCGGCAAGCGGGGGTGGCTCGGCCGGTCTTCCCGGCGGAAGGAGCGGAAGCGCTGGCCGTTTTCCGGAGGGGGGAGCGGCCGGGTCTAGCTCCACGCCGGAGGGGCCGGCATTGCGGCCCGTTCTTCCTGCGGCTGGGGCTTCGCGGTCCTCCCCGGTCTACCCGCCGGGGGCCTGCCGACCGCCCGGTCTACTCGCGAGGGCTTCGCCGCCCCCCTTCCGAGAACGGGGGGCCTCCCGGTCTACCCAGCGAAGGCCCAGTCTGCTTCTCGCGTCCACGGTCACCCCGTTCTCCCGGCCCTGGGCTCCCCTGCAGTCGGCCGGCTGGGTCTTGCCGGTCTACCTCCGAGGAAGGGAGCCTGCCTGCCTGCCTGCCTGCCTGCCTGCCTGCCTGCCTGCCTGCCTGGGGCTTCCAGCTCTACCTCGAGGACAGACGGCTTCCCGGTCTCCCCTGCTTGGGGCTGGGAAGCGCCGGGCCACCTGACGGCCGGACTGGTACCGCTGCTAACCGGTCTACTAGCCGGGCCGGGGGGGACTGGGGCTTGCCGGTCTACCTCCGAGAACGGGAGGCGGACGGAGGCGAGGCGAGAGCGGTTGGCGGAGGGTGCGAAGGCCGGAGAAGGGCAGGCTTCCGGGCGTCTGCGTGGGTCCGGCCCCTGCCCGGTCCAGGGGGCGCGGTTGCCGGTGGCCCCGGTCTACCGGCCGGCAAGCGGGGGTGGCTCGGCCGGTCTTCCCGGTGGAAGGAGCGGAAGCGCTGGCCGTTTTCCTAAGGGGGGGGGGCGGCCGGGTCTAGCTCCACGCCGGAGGGGCCGGCACTGCGGCCCGTTTTTCCTGCGGTTGGGGCTTCGCGGTCCTCCCCGGTCTACCCGCTGGAGGCCTGCCGACCGCCCGGTCTACTCGCGAGGGCCTCGCCGTCCCCCTTCCGAGAACGGGGAGCCTCCCGGTCTACCCAGCGAAGGCCCAGTCTGCTTCTCGCGTCCACGGTCACCCCGTTCTCCCGGCCCTGGGCTCCCCTGCAGTCGGCCGGCTGGGTCTTGCCGGTCTACCTCCGAGGAAGGGAGAATTCCCGGTCAGCCCGACGGAGGCCCGGTGGGCTCCTCGCGTCCACGCTCACGCCTGCCTGCCTGCCTGCCTGGCTGGCTGCCTGGGGCTTCCAGCTCTACCTCGAGGACAGACGGCTTCCCGGTCTCCCCTGCTTGGGGCTGGGAAGCGCCGGGCCACCTGACGGCCGGACTGGTACCGCTGCTAACCGGTCTACTAGCCGGGCTGGGGGGACTGGGGCTTGCCGGTCTACCTCCGAGAACGGGAGGCGAGAGCGGTTGGCAGAGGGTGCGAAGGCCGGAGAAGGGCAGGCTTCCGGGCGTCTGTGTGGGTCCGGCCCCTGCCCGGTCCAGGAAAGTTTGCCGGTGGCCCCGGTCTACCGGCCGGCAAGCGGGGGCGGGTGGGCCGGTCTTCCCGGCGTAAGGAGGGGAAGCGCTGGCCGTTTTCCGGGGGGGCGGCCGGGTCTAGCTCCCCGCCGGAGGGGCCGGCAGCGTGGCCCGTTCTTCCTGCGGCCGCTGGCAGCTCTCCTCCGGTCCACTGCTGGCCAGGGAAGCTGGGACGTGGCGGTCCCCTTCAGAGGATGGAAGGCTTTCCCGGTCTACCGCTGGGAGGTCTGTCCGCTGCCGGTCCCCCCGTTCTCCGCCCGGGCGAGGCGGCGTGGGCTTCCCGGTCCTCCCCGGTCTACCCGCCGGAGGCCAGCCGACCGCCCAGTCTACTCGCGAAGGCACCGGGCATCCCGGCGGCGGGTGGGCCTGCGAATGGAGTCCCCCCAGTCTGCCGGCCGTGGAGGCTGGGCCTTGCCGGGCCCCTCCCGAGAACGGGGGGCCTCCCGGTCTACCGGCCGAAGGCCCAGTCTGCTTCTCGCGTGCACCGTCACCCCGGTCCGGCCCGGGGCTGGCAGCGGTGCCCGGTCTCCCGGCCCGGGGCTCTGCTGGCCGTGGAGGCTGGGTCCTGCCGGTCTACCTCCGAGGAAGGGAGGCTTCCCGGTCGACCCGCCGGAGGGGCTGGCGGCGTTGCCCGGTCTCCCGGCCTTTGGCTCCCCTCCGGTCTACCGTTCGGGAAGGCTGGGTCTTGCCGGTCTTCCTCAGAGATCGTGGGGACTTCCCGGTCTACCCATCGGAAAGCGGGGTTCCGCCGGTCTACCTGGCGTACGGCGCGGCACCGCTGGCCGGTCTACTCGGTGTCAGGCGCGGTGGGCTCCTCGCGTCCACGCACACCACGCCCTCCTTGCCTGCCTGCCTGCCTGCCTGCCTGCCGCCTGACCAGCGCTCTAAAACGAAGGAACAGGCTCTTGCCCGGTCTACCTGGAAGGCAGGAAGCGGACGGCCACCCTCCCAGCCTGCTTGCCTGCTTGCCTGCTTGCCTGGGGCTTCCAGCTCTACCTCGAGGACAGACGGCTTCCCGGTCTCCCCTGCTTGGGGCTGGGAAGCGCCGGGCCACCTGACGGCCGGACTGGTACCGCTGCTAACCGGTCTACTAGCCGGTCCTCCCGGCGGCGGGTGGGCCTGCGAACAGAGTCCCCCCAGTCTGCCGGCCGTGGAGGCTGGGCCTTGCCGGGCCCCTCCAGAGAATGGGGGCTCCCGGTCTACCGACCGAAGGCCCAGTCTGCTTCTCGCGTGCACCGTCACCCCGGTCCGGCCCCGGGCTGGCAAGGGTGCCCGGTCTCCCGGCCCTGGGCTCTGCTGGCCGTGGAGGCTGGGTCCTGCCGGTCTACCTCCGAGGTAGGGAGGCTTCCCGGTCGACCCGCCGGAGGGGCAGGCGACGTTACCCGGTCTCCCGGCCCTCAGCTCCCCTCCGGTCTACCGGCCGATAAGGCTGGGTCTTGCCGGTCTTCCTCCAGAGATCGAGGGGCTTCCCGGTCTACCTGGCGCGCGGCGCGGAACCGCTGGCCGGTCTACTGGGAGTCGGACCTGGTGAGCCCGGTCTCCCGGCCGTCGGCTCCCCTCCGGTCTACCGCCCGGGAAAGCTGGGTCTTGCCGGTCTTCCTCCAGAGATCGAAGGGCTTCCCGGTCTACCTGGCGCGCGGCGCGGAACGGCTGGCCGGTCTACTGGGAGTCGGACCTAGGTGAGCCCGGTCTCCCGGCCGTCGGCTCCCCTCCGGTCTACCGCCCGGGAAAGCTGGGTCTTTCCGGTCTTCCTCCAGAGATCGAGGGGCTTCCCGGTCTACCTGGCGCACGGCGCGGAACCGCTGGCCGGTCTACTGGGAGTCGGACCTAGGTGAGCCCGGTCCTCCGGCCGTCAGCTCCCCTCCGGTCTACCGGCACCCGAAGGCTGGAGTTTGCCGGTCTACCTCCGAGACCGTGGGGGCTTCCCGCTCTGCCCAATCTACTCGCCGGGCCCCCGGTCTACCCGCTGGAGAAGCTGCGGCTTGCCGGTCTTCCTCCAGAGATCGAGGGGCTTCCCGGTCTACCTGGCGCGCGGCGCGGAACCGCTGGCCGGGCTACTGGGAGTCGGACCTGGTGAGCCCGGTCTCCCGGCCATCGGCTCCCCTCCGGTCTACCGGCCGGGAAAGCTGGGTCTTGCCGGTCTTCCTCCAGAGATCTAGGGGCTTCCCGGTCTACCTGGCGCGCGGCGCGGAACCGCTGGCCGGTCTACTGGGAGTCGGACCTGGTGAGCCCGGTCTCCCGGCCGTCGGCTCCCCTCCGGTCTACCGCCCGGGAAAGCTGGGTCTTGCCGGTCTTCCTCCAGAGATCGAAGGGCTTCCCGGTCTACCTGGCGCGCGGCGCGGAACGGCTGGCCGGTCTACTGGGAGTCGGACCTAGGTGAGCCCGGTCTCCCGGCCGTCGGCTCCCCTCCGGTCTACCGCCCTGGAAAGCTGGGTCTTGCCGGTCTTCCTCCAGAGATCGAGGGGCTTCCCGGTCTACCTGGCGCGCGGCGCGGAACGGCTGGCCGGTCTACTGGGAGTCGGACCTGGTGAGCCCGGTCTCCCGGCCGTCGGCTCCCCTCCGGTCTACCGCCCGGGAAAGCTGGGTCTTTCCGGTCTTCCTCCAGAGATCGAGGGGCTTCCCGGTCTACCTGGCGCACGGCGCGGAACCGCTGGCCGGTCTACTGGGAGTCGCACCTAGGTGAGCCCGGTCCCCCGGCCGTCAGCTCCCCTCCGGTCTACCGGCACCCGAAGGCTGGAGTTTGCCGGTCTACCTCCGAGACCGTGGGGGCTTCCCGCTCTGCCCAATCTACTCGCCGGGCCCCCGGTCTACCCGCTGGAGAAGCTGCGGCTTGCCGGTCTACTAGGGAGGGCGTAGGCCTTCCCGGTCTACCGGCCCGCTCTCCCCCCCCCCCATGGAGCCTCCAGGTCTACGTGGTCGCTGTCACCTGACGACATCGCCAAGGGTGGGTGGGGTTTGTGGCGACAGCTGCCGTAGAACTTGGTGACGTTGTAGACCGCCGCTTGGCGGCAGCGCAGCAGGTAGGCGATGGAGGGGACAGGTGAGGGAGGGCGTGCGTGCGTGCGTTCGTGCGTTGGTCCTTGCAGGGACGGCAAGGGAGAAAAGTCTCGGCGTGTGTGCGTTCCTTTGCGGGAGGGGGAGCATGCAGAGACACAGGGATACAGAAAGACAAGCACAAAAGCACTCGTGCGCTCTCACACACACTTGATTGCGGGGCAGGGAGGGAGGGAGGGAGGGAGGGAGGGAAAGAGAGAGAGAGAGAGAGAGAGAGAGAGAGAGAGGCAGGCAGGCAGGCAGAGGCAGGCAGAAACAAAATCTCTCTGTCTCTCGTCTCTCGTCTCTTGCGTCTCTCTCTCTCTCTCTCTCTCACACACACACACACACACACACACACACACACACAGACACACACACAGGACACAAACAGTCGTTTGCGGGAGAGGGAGACACTAAGCATATACTCAAACACAGCATGTGCTTGTGGGGGGGGAGACAGACAGAGACACAGGAGCCAAGTACACCGCACACACGCTTGTGTGCAGGGGAGACCGACAGGGACAGAGAGAGATGGACACAAAATATCACTCCAAGGCGCACACACGCATACCAAAGAAACCACCCACCCCCGCCCACGACATCGCCAAGGGTGATCCCTTGCCGTCCCTGCAAGGACGTACGCACGTACGCACGAAGGCCCGCCCCGCCCCACCCCACCCCACCCCACCCGTCTCCTCCATCGCCTACCTGCTGCTCTGCTGCCAAGCGGCGGTCTACAAAGTCACCGAGGTCTACGGCAGCTGTCGCCACGAACGCCGCCCTTGGCGATGTCGTGGTTTGTCGTGGCGATGTGCTTGCGGGTGGGGGAGGGAGGGAGAGACAGACCCAAAGTAGATCACGGAGAGGGAGGCGGGCGGGCGGGCGGGCGGGCGGGCAGGCATGCCAGCACACACACAAACACTCACGCATACCCCATTTCGACCGCACGAATGCACGGACGCACGCACGCACGATCTTGACAACAATAGGGATACGACGAAGGAGCAGGAGGAGCAGGAGGAGCAGGAGGAGCAGGAGGAGGAGGAGGAGGAGGAGGAGGAGGAGGAGGAGGAGGAGGAGGCTGCCCTGCCCTTACCATGCTGGCCACACGAGGGCGCCCCTAAAAAAAGGTCCAGGTTCTTATCCGGTCTATCTGGGGGGGGGGGGAGGCAGGCAGGCAGGCAGGCATGCATGGGACGTCCACGCACCCTGACCTGCTGCCTGCCTGCCTGCCTGCCTGCCTGCCTGCCTGCGGCCGCCTGGCGCTTCTATATCAAGGTCCAGGTTCTTAGCCGGTCTACCTGGGGGGAGGCAGGCAGGCAGGCAGGCAGGCAGGCAGGCAGGCAGGCAGGCAGGGGACGGCCATGCTCCCTACCCGCCCGCCTGCCTGCCTGCCTGCCTGCCTGCCTGCCTGCCTGCCTGCGGCAGCCTGGCGCTTCTATACCAAGGTCCAGGTTCTTAGCCGGTCTACCTGGGGGGAGGCAGGCAGGCAGGCAGGCAGGCAGGCAGGCAGGCAGGCAGGCAGGCAGGGGACGGCCATGCTCCCTACCCGCCTGGCTACCTGCCTGCCTGCCTGCCTGCGGCCGCCTGGCGCTTCTATACAAAGGTCCAGGTTCTTACCCGGTCTACTTGGAAGCAGGCAGGCAGGCAGGCAGGCAGGCAGGGGACGGCCATGCTCCCTACCCGCCCGCCCGCCCGCCTGCCTGCCTGCCTGCCTGCCTGCCTGCCTGCCTGCGGCCGCCTGGCGCTTCTATACAAAGGTACAGGTTCTTAGCCGGTCTACCTGGGGGAGGCAGGCAGGCAGGCAGGCAGGCAGGCAGGCAGGCAGGGGTCGGCCAGCCTGCCTGCCTGCCTGCCTGCCTGCCTGCCTGCCTGCCTGCGGCCGCCTGGCGCTTCTATACAAAGGTACAGGTTCTTATCCGGTCTACCTGGGGGGGAGGCAGGCAGGCAGGCAGGCAGGCAGGCAGGCAGGCAGGCAGGCAGGGAGGCAGAGGACGGCCATGCTCCCTCCCTGCCTGCCTGCCTGCCTGCCTGCCTGCGGCCGCCTGGCGCTTCTATACAAAGGTACAGGTTCTTATCCGGTCTACCTGGGGGAGGCAGGCAGGCAGGCACGCAGGCAGGCAGGCAGGCAGGGAGGCAGAGGACGGCCATGCTCCCTGCCTGCCTGCGGCCGCCTGGCGCTTCTATACAAAGGTCCAGGTTCTTACCCGGTCTACTTGGAAGCAGGCAGGCAGGCAGGCAGGCAGGCAGGCAGGCAGGCAGGCAGGACGGCCATGCTCCCTACCCGCCCGCCTCCCTGCCTGCCTGCCTGCCTGCCTGCCTGCCTGCCTGCCTGCGGCCGCCTGGCGCTTCTATACAAAGGTACAGGTTCTTAGCCGGTCTACCTGGGGGGGAGGCAGGCAGGCAGGCAGGCAGGCAGGCAGGCAGGGGACGGCCATGCTCCCTACCCGCCTGCCTGCCTGCCTGCCTGCCTGCCTGCCTGCCTGCCTGCCTGCGGCCGCCTGGCGCTT